>NC_059196.1:37597815-37639973 GCF_020615455.1 Coregonus clupeaformis
CCCTTCCTCCAGTATGGGCCTGGACACCATGAAGGAGAGGTCCTGCTATAACAGGTGTAATTACAACCTCCCTTCCTCCAGTATGGGCCTGGACACCATGAAGGAGAGGTCCTGCTATAACAGGTGTAATAGCAACCTCCCTTCCTCCAGTATGGGCCTGGACACCATAATTACCTCAGGCAAGCAAAACCTCAAGACTTCCTTAGATATCGTGCACCAGCTGTTGTTTACCAATATACATATACAGCCACCCCTTGTTTTACCAGAGGCTGCTGTTCTATCCTGCCGATACAGTGTATAACCCGCCAGCTGTATGTTATTCATGTCTTCGTTCAGCCACGACTCGGTGAAACATAAGATATTACAGTTTTTTTATGTCCCGTTGGTAGGATATTCGTGCCTGTAGTTCGTCCACTTTATTATCAAGAGATTGTAAATTGGCCAATAGTATCGATGGCAAAGGCAGATAAGCTACTTGTTGCCGGCTCCTTACCAGGCAACCCGATCTCCTTCCGCGATATCTCCTTTCTTTCTACTGCGAATGACGGGGTGCAAATCCCTCTCGTCCGACTCATTAAAGAAAGATTCTTCATCCAGTTCAAGGTGAGTAATCGCTGTTCTGATGTCCAGAAGCTATTTTCGGTCATAAGAGACGGTAGCAGCAACATTATGTACAGAATAAGTTACAAACAATGCGAAAAAAACACACAAAAATAGCACAAAGTTGGTTAAGAGTCCATAAAACGTCGCCATCCCCTCCGGCGCCAGAGTGTTTGGCAGTGAGGAGTGACAGGTGCAGAGGCCATTTCTTGGCTTTGTTTTAGAAACCCAGTCCTCTAACACAGCCCTAACTTCCTTGCTGATTCCAGCTGTACACATACAGTGCCTTGCAAAATTATTCATCCCCCTTGGCATTTTCCCTATTTTTTCTGCATTACAACTGTGATGGGTGAGTTGAAGGAGTCAGGCGCAGGAGGGTAAATCACAGAATAACAGGATTTATTCCGGAAAACAGAGTTACGCAGTAATGCGTCGAAACAGTCCAGTGGGCAAAAACAGGCTTACTGGAAGCAACAAGGCACCCTGGGAAAATAACCCGGCGATACACAATACAAAGAGCTCCACCGAGCTTCATTATCCTCACAATAAACAAAGACAAGGGGTGCAGAGGGAACACTTATACAGGCACTGATGAGGGGATATGAACCAGGTGTGTGTGTAATGAACAAGACAAAACCAATGGAATGATGAAATGAGGAGCGGCAGTGGCTAGAAGGCCGATGACGACGAACGCCGAAGCCTACCCGAACAAGAAGAGGTGGCAGCTTCGGAGGGAGTCGTGACAACAACCTGTAATTTAAATGGATTTTTTGGGGGGGATCTCATGTAATGGACATACACAAAATAGTCCAAATTGGTGAAGTGAAATTAAAAAATAACTTGTTAAAAAAAAAATCTAAAAAAAAAATAACGGAAAAGTGGTGCGTACATATGTTTTCAACCACTTTGATATCAAGCCCCTAAATAAGATCTGGTGCAACCAATTACCTTCAGAAGTCACATAATTAGTTAAATAAAGTCCACCTGTGTGCAATCTAAGTGTCACATGATCTGTCACATAATCTCAGTATAGATACACCTGTTCTGAAAGGCCCCAGAGTCTGCAACACCACTAAGCAAGGGGCACCACCAAGCAAGCGGCACCATGAAGACCTAGGAGCTCTCCAAACAGGTCAGGGACAAAGCTGTGGAGAAGTACAGATCAGGGTTGGGTTACAAAAAAATATTGGAAACTTTGAACATCCCATGGAGCACCATTAAATCCATTATTAAAAAATGGAAAGAATATGGCACCACAACAAACCTGCCAAGAGAGGGCCGCCCACCAAAACTCACGGACCAGGCAAGGACGGCATTAATCAGAGAGGCAACAAAGAGACCAAAGATAACCCTGAAGGAGCTGCAAAGCTCCACAGCAGAGATTGGAGTATCTGTCCATAGGACCACTTTAAGCCGTACACTCCACAGAGCTGGGCTTTACGGAAGAGTGGCCAGAAAAAAGCCATTCCTTAAAGATAAAAATAAGCAAACACGTTTGGTGTTCGCCAAAAGGCATGTGAGAGACTCCCTAAACATATGGAAGAAGGTACTCTGGTCAGATGAGACTAAAATTGAGCTTTTTTGCCATCAAGGAAAACGTTATGTCTGGTGCAAACCTCTCATCATCCCGAGAACACCATCCCAACAGTGAAGCATGGTGGTGGCAGCATCATGCTGTGGGGATCTTTTTCATTGGTAGGGACTGGGAAACTGGTCAGAATTGAAGGAATGATGTATGGCGCTAAATACAGGGAAATTCTTGAGGGAAACCTGTTTCAGTCTTCCAGAGATTTGAGACTGGGACGGAGGTTCACCTTCCAGCAGGACAATGACCCTAAGCATACTGCTAAAGCAACACTCGAGTTGTTTAAGGGGAAACATTTTAATGTTTTGGAATGCAATTGAGAATCTGTGGTATGATTTAAAGATTGCTGTACACCAGCGGAACCCATCCAACTTGAAGGAGCTGGAGCAGGTTTGCCTTGAAGAATGGGAAACAAACCCAGTGGCTAGATGTGCCAAGCTTATAGAGACATACCCCAAGAGACTTGCAGCTTTAATTGCTGTAAAAGGTGGCTCTATAAAGTATTGACTTTGGGGGGGGGGGGAGTATGTCTAAAATATTTTGCATCTTCAAAGTGGTAGGCATGTTGTGTAAATCAAATGATACAAACCCCCAAATAATCAATTTTAATTCCAGGTTGTAAGGCAACAAAACAGGAAAAATGCCAATGGGGGTGAATACGTTCGCAAGCCACTGTATGGTATACTATATATAGGTACACACATACACACACACACACACACACACACACACACACACACACACACACACACACACACACACACACACACACACACACACACACACACAGACATACAAATATGTATTACCACATAGGCTATACACAGTCACATATATTATTAGAGATGACTGTCAAATGGAACATCATGCTCCTGCTGTCTCAGCTGATTCAGAGCACCTGCAGATGACCACAGCAGAGAGACACACACACACACACACAGACACACACACACACACATGCCCTTCCATTCTTGCCTGATGTTGTGTAGTATAGAACTGCCATATTATGATACATCTCAGGTTGTGGTTATCATTCAGATGGATAGAACAGGATGACAACAAGACTACAACATATAGGATGTAATAAGATAAATAAAAAGGCTTGAATTACTCCAAGTAATATGGGTCATGTTGTTGTCGGTATTCCCTCAACACTAGATCATAAGAGAACTACTGTTGGACATAGGCAATAGATTTTATCATCAAAACATTATATATTCAGTGAGAGTCCTCTCCATAGATGCAAACACAACATAAACCACTCAATCAAGGATTTAAAGTCAACCATAGATGCATCTATCACTCAGGAAGCTAGCTAGATAATTGTGGTATCTAAAAATATGTTGCTAATTATGCTGTGAGAACAAGGAGTCCGCTTACACTGTACTTTGATTATAAAGGTTTATTATTTCAAAGGATTTCAGCGTAAGTTTACAGACATCTGCAGGCATCTGGAGAACAACGAACCCAAAATAATATGTTAGTCTGTCCTCCTTTGTTTTAACCGTGGTATTTATATCCTATGCCCTATGTAACATAATATGGGTGTTTCCCATAAACCAATCCCAGGAGGGCACCTAACAGACTTCCTCTAACACACCATTTGCAAACATCAACAAAGTCATAAACTGTTTAAACACTACATAATGTCCACAACTCTCACTTTTTTCACTGTTTCACAGTTGGGTCCTCCATTCCAGCGTTTTGGCTTAATGCCACTACTACAGTATACCCTTTGGGTTTCCAAAACATTGCCGTTGAGCATGACATCTCTCTGCACAGCTGTCAAATGTATCTGGAATTCCACTGAGCCATTTGATTTTGCTGTGAGCATAGTAGGAAATAAAAATGTATTGCAAACCATTTATCCACATGCTCTATGAGATAGACACTTGTATTATTCTCAGAGCAGTTTCCGGTGGTCAGACTGCCACTGTGTCACACTAGACATAGGCCCTTAAAGAACGATATAACAGTCTAGTCCTAGCACAACCTTTCAAGGAATAGAAAGCAATCGCAGCCTTTTGACATACCCCTCTTGCACAATATTAATGATCTCCTTCCAACATGCCAGCACGGCCCAACATACACACTCTCTACTCTCCTGCTGTGTGCATTCCGTAAATGACGTGTGTAGGATCAGCAGTAGCTGCCAAGAATCAACAACCCACATTAGTATTATTACAGTGACCTCCACGGACTGTACTTCGTCGTTTTTAAACCGGCTTGTCAGATGAGGAGTTGGTAGGCGGAAAAGAAAGAGCGCGTTCGAGGAGCTTCGCAGTTCTGGTGGTGGCGCCCCTCCCCTCAGCGCGTTTGTAATTCCTGCGCTTTCTTGCGAGAGAGTGCTCGCAGTTGTCTTGCCTTGTGCTCTGTCGCCGTTCACTGTCGTCGAGTGCAACGAACGGTGGTGGACTTTTACTGTGACAGCGAACGAACCAGACGGAGTGTCATTTTGCAGAGCCGGAGAGCTTTGTTTGAGACTGAGGAACAGGGACGTCTGACTCGACAGTCTCAACCGCTCTCCGTTCGGCTGTGTATGTAGCCTATGTTTGAAATCTGTTCAAACGCAAAAGGCTGTAGGAATGCGGGATAGATGTCAACGGTGACTAGGCTAGTGTATGTTCAACTTGTATGTTTTTTCCTTCGGTGACTGGGATGGTTTTGCAATATGTAGCCTAGGCTATTTCTGTGCGTATTTTGGCTTCCAGATTGGCTGTGGAGAGATCGGCTTTTCCTTCTCCATTGAGTTTCTAATGCTAGACCAGTAACCATATACATTACTGTACATGCCATTTTGTATAAACTACTGGGATTAAAAGCTTTATTATAATAGACTGTTTAAAATACTAATTATGTAGATAAATATCTCCCTGAACTTGATTGATTGATTTTCTTTACTTTCCCTCTATACAGTAAAAACACCTGCATTTCCCTGACAACATGACAACAACCGATCTGAACGTGACCCTGACATCCCTCCTGAATGTGTCTGATCTCCACAAGGCAACACACGGGGGATGTTCCCTGACCAGGACAGGCTTCCAGTTCTACTACCTACCCACCGTGTACATCCTGGTGTTCGTCGCCGGCCTGGTGGGGAACAGTCTGGCCATCTGGATGTTCGTCTGCCACATGAGACCCTGGAGCAGCATCTCTGTATACATGTTCAACCTGGCCCTGGCCGACTTCTGCTACGTCCTCTCCCTCCCGTTCCTCATCTTCTACTACTTTAATAAGACAGACTGGATATTCGGGGACATTCTCTGCCGACTGCAGAGGTTTATATTCCACGTGAATCTGTACGGCAGCATCCTGTTCCTGACCTGTATCAGTGTCCACAGGTACACAGGAGTGGTCCACCCGCTCGAGTCCCTGGGCAGGCTCAAGAAGAAGAACGCCGCCCTGACCAGCGCCCTGGTCTGGGTCGTGGTCATAGCGGCAATCTCTCCCATCCTCTACTACTCCAGGACGGGGGAGAAACGTAACGCGACCACGTGCTACGACACGACCACGGAGGATGAGCTGCCGGGCTACTTCATCTATAGCATGTGTTTGACCGTGTTCGGCTTCTGCGTCCCCTTCGTCATCATCCTGGGTTGCTATGGGATGATCGTCAAGGTGCTGATATGTAAAGACATGAACAACGGCCCGTTACGGCGCAAGTCCATCCACCTGGTGATTATCGTGCTGGCCGTGTTCGCTGTGTCCTACCTGCCCTTTCACGTGATGAAGAACCTGAACATGCGAGCCAGGCTGTACTTCCAGGGCCCGGACATGTGTGACTTTAATAACCGCGTGTACGCCACCTACCAGGTGACGCGGGGGCTGGCCAGCCTCAACAGCTGTGTGGACCCGGTCCTCTACTTCCTGGCTGGGGACACGTTCAGGAGGAAGCTGTCCAGAGCCACTAAAAAACAATCCAAGAAAGGGGAGCTTCCCCTCCAGTCCAAGAGTGAAGAGACGGTGATCAACAGCCTGCCGGAGTACGTTGAGAACGGGGATGGAGAGTTCTGAGATCTGGGTCTGGGTCTGGTCTTGGTCCGGGTGGTCAGTCTGAACCTCCTACAGGGGTTTTGTGTGAAAACGTACTGTGTATCGGTGCTGTGGACCTCGCAGACTGTGTGCACTGTGGACAGAACTGTCTGGGTGGGAATCTAACAAAGCTGGTAATAGTTTGTGTCTCTGTAATCCTTATCACTAGGTAGGTATTTTCTGAATGTGAAACGAAGTTCTCATCCATCCAGAACCAAACGGAAGGAGAAGGTACTAAATAGGTTGATCCTCTGTCGAACCAACGCTAATGTGTTTGTAATGGAGAGATGGCTCTGCTAGCCACCCAGTGGATGAATAACCACTGCCTACTAGCAGGTGAAGTATGGTGGCTGATGCTAGGTGAGACACCAGGGGATGATGGAGAACCATGACCTAGAGCCTGGGCCTTATGACTGCTCTGTGGAGGTTGACACACAGACATTATAATGCACACGGAATGTTCTGAGTGGCTTTTCTCAGACTGCTACGAATTTAATCAACCCCAAATTAATCTAGTACGGTCGGTGTATCTCTGTGGCGTGCCCTGTGTGTCCGTGGTCTGTCTATTCTACATCATATGAAGGGACTATGCTAGTCTCATGTGAATATGACGCTATACTGTGATATACAGTAATATACTGTTATATGCCGTAATATACAGTAATATACTGAATGTGTGCTGTAGGAGTACTGTAGAGTACACGGTGTCAAGCCTGGTTATGTTGTTATTGTTTTGTTTTAGAAATGTAACAAAGATTTATCCAGACTAGTTAAAAGTTATTGCATGAGTCCAGTGTTATTATCGGGAAGCAATTTACCAATGACAAACCACAGCAGCCATTTTCTATGAAGTGTCGAACTGTTTATATGCATGCAGAGAAGAATGCACGAGTGACCGTGGAATGAGTAGAACATTCTGTTGTGTGTAAAGCAGCCATGTTGCGTGTTGTTGGGATTGTTACATCCAATCAGACGCTTATCACCTCTCAGTGTTCTGTACACATATTCAATCAAAACTCCTCTCTGTTTAGCCACCTTAGTAGGTGGAAAAAAAATCTACTTAAAACCTGGAGCTATGTATGTTATACTAATTCTCTGATCTATCATCATCATCATCATCATCATCATCATCATCATCATCATCCTAGTGGAGCCATTTCTGACTGTTCCTGAACTGGTCAGCAACTCTAGCAGCTCCCACAGATGTTCACAGTATCATATTGTGTGTGGATTGACATTAAATGCATAAGTTAACCCTCATCCATACTATTGGGAGATATGTAGACCTGATGAGAAATGTATGATGTGATCATATCGGCCTTCCATAGAGATCTGTGGGACTGCACATTCACTGCTCTGGTCAAAGGGGTTGTCATGTTGGAGCGCATAGAGTTGCTCTGTAGTTGTACAGCATTTAGGGGCCAGTTGTGAATGTGTGAATAAACGTTTTTTTTTATAAAACATGTAAAAGGTTATCAGATTAATTTGATATTTTTTTTACTCAATGCTTTTCAAGTATCTCTCTGTCTCTGTCTCTGTCTCTGTCTCTGTCTCTCTCTCTCTCTCTCTCTCTCTCTCTCTCTCTCTCTCTCTCTCTCTCTCTCTCTCTCTCTCTCTCTCTCTCTCTCTCTCTCTCTCTCTCTCTCTCTCTCTCTCTCTCTCTCTCTCTCTCTCTCTCTCTCTCTCTCTACTGTATATGTTGCCATTGCTCAGCTTAAGCTGCCCTATCCCCTGTTAATCGTTCCAAAGGGCATTCCTGATTATTAGATTTGTTGCTTTATTACACTGGATCCAACTCAGCTTGACTTGGCCTTCTCTCAAACTCACCGTGACAAAGGTCGGAGATAGTAGATCAAAGGTTTAGAAAACTTTATTTTCTGCTTCCACCAATTATAAATCATTCAATGGGTTGTACTGTATTGTACTGTACTGTTTATCCAGCTTATGGCTGTTATGTGTGTGAATGGCACTGGCACTGAAACGTTATCCTGCAGAGATCTATTCAAACTCATACACCTAGAGTTCCACCTCTTTCCCTGCACGCCTGTTGATTTTCCTTTCAGAACAGCCGTGAGGGAAAAGGGGAACGAGGGAGAGGGGGAATGAGGAACGAATAAAGAGTGGCACCTTTTTCTCTCCTTCTTGGCATTTCCAAAGACAGCCTTTGTGTGGGAGACAAAGGGACTGGAGTTATTGATGCTGGGAGTGTTTCTGTTTCTGTGGTGGGAGTGTTGGGATCCTGTCACCCAGACCCCAGGTTTCTGTTTTTGTTGTTATTGTGATATTTAGTCTTGGTTGTCATAGAGAGGAGTGCATGCGTGTGTTTGCATATGTGTGTACTTCCAGGTGCGTACTGGACTGTGTGGTTGGCTGGGGGGCTATAGTGCTCAAATAGGACATCTCTGGGCTGGACAGACAATAGAAGTCTTGAATGATAACGTGCTGAAGCATGAACGCCTAATGTCCTGCCAGCTTGTTTCTCCTCTCCACCCTTCTCTCTTTCTTCTTCCTCTCCCTCCTCCTCTCCCTCCTCCCCTCCCCTCCCTCCACCTCATTCTTCCTCTTCCTCCTCCTCTCCCTCTACCTCCTTCCTCCTCTCCCTCCTCCTCCCCTCCCCTCCACCTCTTTCCTCCTCTCCCCACCCTTCTGTTTCTTCCTTCCCTCCTTCATTCTTTGTGGCACTGTCAGCTCGCCCTGGGTGACAGTCAACGAAGGGCAAGGTGGGGTGAGGGTGAGGGGAGATGGCAGACAGAAGACGGATGGCAGGAGGCAAGCGGGGAGGGAGACTTGGGTAACAATGTTCTCTCTCTCTCTAGAGGACAAACGGGCAAGCAGGGAACCCCAGTGTGTGTACGTGTGTGTGCCTTCAGAGAACAAGCAGGGGGACCCCAGAGGGTAATGATGGTCTAGACAGGCCTGGTGATATATGGTACTTTGTTCCAGCAGATATACGATGTAAGGTGGCACAGCAGCGTTCATTAAGGAGCACCCTGTCCGTCTGCTGGGGACACAGTCTGGCTGTATTCATATGATAATCAGGGAACCTTGAATTTCAAGTAGAGAGAGAACGGCTAGTCCAGCAGTTCCCAAACTGTTTTGAACTTTGACCCACCGAAGTATTGTTGAATGTCATCGTGACCCATCTGACACAAAACAAAAAAGCACCTAACAGGACAGGACGTAGCCGCAACACACTAGTAAGATCCACCATTTGGGAAACAATGAGATGTAAAAACAAAAAAACTGTGAGGAACAACTGGTTTGTGGCTACAAACATTGAATTCTGTTCACTGTTGACCATCTCCACCTGTGTCAAACTCACTGGCTGTAGTCAGCTTGAGACAAAAGCTGAGTTGATCAATCAGATCAGTATTATACACTATATATACAAAAGAATGTGGAAACCCCTTCAAAATAGTGGATTCGGCTATTTCAGCCCCACTCGTTGCTGAGAGGTGTATAAAATTGAGCACACAGCCATGCAATCTCCATAGACAAACATTGGCAGTACTGAAGAGCTCAGTGACTTTCATATGGCACCGTCATAGGATGCCACCTTTCCAACAAGTCAGTTCGTCACATTTCTGCCCTGCTAGAGCTGCCCTGGCCAACTGTAAGTGCTGTCTGTTATTGTGAAGTGGAAACATCTAGGAGCAACAACGTCTCAAACGCGAAGTGGTAGGCCACACAAGCTCACAGAACGGGACCGCCGAGTGCTGAAGCACGCAGTGCGTAAAACATTGTCTGTCCTCGGTTGCAACACTCACTACCGAGTTCCAAACTGCCTCTGGAAGCAGTCAGCACAAAAACTGTTAGTTGGAAATGGGTTTCCATGGCCAAGCAGCTGCACACAGGCCTAAGATCACCATGCGCAATGCCAAGCGTCGGCTGGAGTGGTGTAAAGCTTGCTGCTATTGGACTATGGAGCAGTGGAAACGTGTTCTCTGCCGTGATGAATCGCGCTTCACCATGTGGCAGTCCGATGGACGAATCTAGGTTTGGCGGATTCCAGGAGAAGGCTACCTGCCCGAATGCATAGTGCCAACTGTAAAGTTTGGTGGAGGAGGAGTAATGGTCTGGGGCTGTTTTTCATTTTTCGGGCTAGGCCTCTTAGTTTCAGTGAAGGGAAATCTTAAAGCTACAGCATACAATGACATTCTAGACAATTCTGTGCTTCCAACTTTGTGGCAACAGTTTAGGGAAGGCCCTTTCCTGTTTCACGTGCACAAAGCGAGGTCCATGCAGAAATGGTTTGTTGAGGTCGGTGTGGAAAAACTTGACTGGCCTGCACAGAGCCCTGACCTCAACCCCATCGAACACCTTTGGGATTAATTGGAACGCCGACTGTGTGCCAGGCCTAATCGCCCAACATCAGTGCCCGACCTCACTAATTTTCTTGTGGCTGAATGGAGGTAAGTCCCCGCAGCAATGTTCCAACATCTAGTGGAAAGAATTCCCAGAAGAGTGGAGGATGCTATAGCAGCAAAGGGGGGATCAACTCCATATTAATGCCAGTGATTTTGGAATGAGATGTTTGACGAGTAGGTGTCCACATACTTTTGTTCATGTAGTGTATTTTCTCACCTTTTAAAACCCTCCCGTTGTCCTAGGGTCAAAATGACCCGCCACTGTGTTGCACCAACTTTATTTAATTTTTATATTTTCTGGATCATTTGTGAGAAGGAGGCAGTGATACTTTCTTTAAAGTCTCACTGCCTCCTTCTCACAAATGATCCCAAAAATATAAAAATTAAATGAAGTTGGTTCAACACAGTGGCGGGTCATTTTGACCCTAGGACAACGGGAGGGTTAAACCCTTTTGCCTCATGGATCAATACAAGGCGCCCTGTTATTAGCCAAATAAAATGGGGTTTTGATTTAAAACACACCACTGTCAGTAAATCACCTATTAGGAGAGATCTAGTAAAATGCTGACTCATATAGGAGATATGGTCTGAGGGGACTTAGATTTAGGTAAAAGAAAATGTCTATCTCATTACTCAGAACAGATCATTCCTAACCTCAGGAATGGCAGAACCTGTTAGTTTTTCAGGCATCTGGGCTGCGTTTACACAGGCAGCCTAATTTTGATATTTTGTCCAATAATTGGCAAAATATCTGATCTGATAGATCAAAAGACGAATGATTAGGCAAAAGATTAGAATTGGGCTGCCTGTGTAAACACAGCCTATGTAAGCTGCTGGCATGCCACCCACAGTGTCAGTTTAGTTGGTTCAGTCTGTCTGGCAGCCAGCCACAGAAAGGCCTTTTGATTGGACCTTTTTTCTTTTTATAGAATAGATATCCTGTTTCCTGACCAGCTCACGGAAACCGTTTGCTTGCTCTCTCACCGGTCTTCTGTTTGATTTCCTATTGCTGTGTGTGTGTGTGTTTGTGTGTGTGTGTGTGTGTGTGTGTGCATTTTGGTAAGTGATGCCATTTTATTTTAGTTTGACTTATTTGCTCAGTTTGTTTGCTATTATCCCAGGTTTAAATTTGGCCTGCAGTACCTTACACTACATATACACTTGTCACCTAACTGGCTTGAAGCCACAGAGCTTGATCTGTCACCTAACTGGCTTGAAACCACAGAGCTTGATCTGTCACCTAACTGGCTTGAAGCCACAGCGCGTGATCTGTCACCTAACTGTCTTGAAGCAACAGAGCTTGATCTGTCACCTAACAGACTAGACACCACAGAGCTTGATCTGTCACCTAAATGTATTGAAGCCTCAGGGCTTGATCTGTCACCTAACTGGCTTGAAGCCCCAGAGCTTGATATATCACCTAACTAGCTTGAAGCCACAGAGCTTGATCTGTCACCTAACTGGCTAGACGCCACAGAGAACGATCTGTCACCTAACTAGCTTGAAGCCACAGAGCTTGATCTGTCACCTAACTAGCTTGACGCCACAGAGCTTGATCTGTCACCTAACTTGCTAGAAGCCACAGAGCTTGATCTGTCACCTAACCGGCTAGAAGCCACAGAGTTTGATCTGTCACCTAACTGGCTTGAAGCCCCAGAGCTTGATCTGTCACCTAACTGGCTAGACGCCACAGAGAACGATCTGTCACCTAACTAGCTTTAAGCCACAGAGCTTGATCTGTCACCTAACTTGCTTGAAGCAACAGAGCTTGATCTGTCACCTAACTAGCTAGACGCCACAGAGAACGATCTGTCACCTAGCAGGCTAGAAGCCACAGAGCGTGATCTGTCACCTAACGGGCCAGAAGCCACAGAGCTTGACCTGTCACCTAACTGGCTTGAAGCCACAGAGATTGATCTGTCACCTAACTGGCTAGACGCCACAGAGAACGATCTGTCACCTAACTAGCTATATGCCACAGAGCTTGATCTGTCACCTAACTTGCTTGAAGCAACAGAGCTTGATCTGTCACCTAACTGGCTAGAAGCCACAGAGCTTGACCTGTCTCCTAACTGGCTAGAAGCCACAGAGCTTGATCTGTCTCCTAACTGGCTAGAGGTCACAGAGCTTGATATGTCTCCTAACTGGCTTGAAGCCACATAGCTTGATCTGTCACCTAGCAGGCTAGAAGCCACAGAGCGTGATCTGTCACCTAACGGGCCAGAAGCCACAGAGCTTGACCTGTCACCTAACTGGCTTGAAGCCACAGAGATTGACCTGTCACCTAACTGGCTAGAAGCCACAGAGCTTGATCTGTCTCCTAACTGGCTAGAAGCCACAGAGCTTGATCTGTCTCCTAACTGGCTAGAAGCCACAGAGCTTGATCTGTCTCCTAACTGGCTAGAAGCCACAGAGCTTGATCTGTCACCTAACTGGCTTGAAGCCACAGAGCTTGATCTGTCACCTAACTGGCTTGAAGCCACAGAGCTTGATCTGTCACCTAACTGGCTTGAAGCCACAGAGCTTGATCTGTCACCTAACTGGCTGGAAAACACAGAGCTTGATCTTTCACCTAAATGTCTTGAAGCCTCAGGGCTTGATCTGTCACCTAACTGGCTTGAAGCCCCAGAGCTTGATCTATCACCTAACTTGCTTGAAGCCACAGAGCTTGATCTATTCTCCTAACTGTCTTGAAGCAACAGAGCTTGATCTGTCACCTAAATGTATTGAAGCCACAGGGCTTGATCTGTAACCTAACTGGCTTGAAGCCCCAGAGCTTGATCTATTACCTAACTTGCTTGAAGCCACAGAGCTTGATCTGTCACCTAACTGGCTAGACGCCACAGAGAATGATCTGTCACCTAACCGGCTAGAAGCCACAGAGCTTGATCTGTCACCTAACTGGCTAGAAGCCACAGAGCTTGATCTGTCACCTAACCGGCTAGAAGCCACAGAGCTTGATCTGTCACCTAACTGGCTTGAAGCCCCAGAGCTTGATCTGTCACCTAACTGGCTATGAAGCCACAGAGCGATCTGTCCCTAACTGGCTAGAAGCCACAGAGCGATCTGTACCCAACTGGCTAGAAGCCACAGAGCTTGATCTGTCACCTAAGTGGGTAGAAGCCACAGAGCTTGATCTGTCACCTAAGTGGCTAGAAGCCACAGAGCTTGATCTGTCATCTAACTGGATAGAAGCCACAGAGCTTGATCTGTCACCTAACATGCTAGAAGCCACAGAGCTTGATCTGTCACCTAACTGGCTAGAAGCCACAGAGCTTGATCTGTCACCTAACTGGCTAGAAGCCACAGAGCTTGATCTGTCACCTAACTGGCTAGAAGCCACAGAGATTGATCTGTCACCTAACTGGCTAGAAGCCACAGAGCTTGATCTGTCACCTAACTGGCTAGAAGCCACAGAGCTTGATCTGTCTCACCTAACTGGCTAGAAGCCACAGAGCTTGATCTGTCTCCTAACTGGCTAGAAGCCACAGAGCTTGATCTGTCACCCTAACTGGCTTAGGAAGCCACAGAGCTTGATCTGTCACCTAACTGGCTAGAAGCCACAGAGCTTGATCTGTCCCTAACTGGCTAGAAGCCACAGAGCTTGATCTGTCACCTAGCTGGCTAGAAGCCACAGAGCTTGATCTGTCACCTAACTGGCTTGAAGCCACAGAGCTTGATCTGTCACCTAACTGGCCAGAAGCCACAGAGCTTGATCTGTCACCTAACTGGCTTGAAGCCAAAGAGAGCTTGATCTGTCACCTAACTGGCTTGAAGCCACAGAGATTGATCTGTCACCTAACTGGCTAGAAGCCACAGAGCTTGATCTGTCTCCTAAATGGCTAGAAGCCACAGAGCTTGATCTGTCACCTAACTGGCTTGAAGCCACAGAGCTTGATCTGTCACCTAACTGGCTTGAAGCCACAGAGCTTGATCTGTCACCTAACTGGCTAGACGCCACAAGAGCTGGATCTGTCACCTAACTGGCTAGAAGCCACAGAGCTTGATCTGTCACCTAACTGGATAGGAAGCCACAGAGAACGATCTGTCACCAAACTGGCTAGAAGCCACAGAGCTGATCTGTCTCCTAACTGGCTAGAAGCCACAGAGCTTGATCTGTCTCCTAACTGGCTAGAAGCCACAGAGCTTGATCTGTCACCTAACTGGCTAGAAGCCACAGAGCTTGGTCTGTCACCTAACTGGCTAGAAGCCACAGAGCTTGATCTGTCACCTAGCTTGCCTAGAAGCCACAGAGCTTGATCTGTCACCTAACTGGCTTGAAGCCACAGAGCTTGATCTGTCACCTAACTTGCTAGAAGCCACAGAGCTTCGATCTGTCACCTAACTGGCTTGAAGCCACAGAGCTTGATCTGTCACCTAACTGGCTTGAAGCCACAGAGCTTGATCTGTCACCTAACTGGCTAGAAGCCACAGAGCTTGATCTGTCTCCCTAACTGGCTAGAAGCCACAGAGATTGATCTGTCACCTAACTGGCTAGAAGCCACAGAGCTTGATCTGTCACCTAACTGGCTAGAAGCCACAGAGCTTGATCTGTCACCTAACTGGCTAGAAGCCACAGAGCTTGATCTGTCACCTAACTGGCTAGAAGCCACAGAGCTTGATCTGTCACCTAACTGGCTAGAAGCCACAGAGTTTGATCTGTCACCTAACTGGCTAGAAGCCACAGAGCATGATCTGTCACCTAACTGGCTAGAAGCCACAGAGGTTGATCTGTCACCTAACTGGCTTGAAGCCACAGAGCTTGATCTGTCACCTAACTGGCTAGATGCCACAGAGCTTGATCTGTCACCTAACTGGCTAGAAGCCACAGAGCTTGATCTGTCACCTAACTGGCTAGAGGCCACAGAGCTTGATCTGTCACCTAACTGGCTAGAAGCCACAGAGCTTGATCTGTCTCCTAACTGGCTAGAAGCCACAGAGCTTGATCTGTCACCTAACTGGCTAGAAGCCACAGAGCTTGATCTGTCACCTAACTGGCTAGAAAAGAAGCCACAGAGCTTGATCTGTCTCCTAACTGGCTAGAAGCCACAGAGCTTGATCTGTCACCTAACTGGCTAGAAGCCACAGAGCTTGATCTGTCACCTAACTGGCTTGAAGCCACAGAGCTTGATCTGTCACCTAACTGGCTAGAAAGCCACAGAGCTTGATCTGTCACCTAACTGGCTAGAAGCCACAGAGCTTGATCTGTCACCTAACTGGCTAGAAGCCACAGAGCTTGATCTGTCACCTAACTGGCTAGAAGCCACAGAGCTTGATCTGTCACCTAACTGGCTAGAAGCCACAGAGCTTGGATCTGTCACCTAACTGGCTAGAAGCCACAGAGCTGATCTGTCACCTAACTGGCTAGAAGCCACAGAGCTTGATCTGTCACCTAACTGGCTAGAAGCCACAGAGCTTGATCTGTCACCTAACTGGCTAGAAGCCACAGAGCTTGATCTGTCACCTAACTGGATAGAAGCCACAGAGCTTGAGTCTGTCACCTAACTGGCTAGAAGCCACAGAGCTTGATCTGTCACCTAACTGGCTAGAAGCCACAGAGCTTGATCTGTCACCTAACTGGCTAGAAGCCACAGAGCTTGGATCTGTCCTAACTGGCTAGAAGCCACAGAGCTTGATCTGTCTCCTAACTGGCTAGAAGCCACAGAGCTTGATCTGTCACCTAACTGGCTAGAAGCCACAGAGCTTGATCTGTCACCTAACTGGCTAGGAAGCCACAGAGCTTGATCTGTCACCTAACTTGCTAGAAGCCACAGAGCTTGATATGTCACCTAACTGGCTTGAAGCCACAGAGCTTGATCTGTCACCTAACTTGCTTGAAGCCACAGAGCTTGATCTGTCACCTAACTGGCTAGAAGCCACAGAGCGATCTGTCACCTAACTGGCTAGAAGCCACAGAGCTTGATCTGTCACCTAACTGTCTAGAAGCCACAGAGCTTGATCGGTCACCAAACTGGCTAGAAGCCACAGAGCTTGATCTGTCACCTAACTGGCTAGAAGCCACAGAGATTGATCTGTCACCTAACTGGCTAGAAGCCACAGAGCTTGATCTGTCACCTAACTGGCTAGAAGCCACAGAGCTTGATCTGTCACCTAACTGGCCAGAAGCCACAGAGCTTGATCTGTCACCTAACTGGCTAGAAGCCAAAGAGCTTGATCTGTCACCCAACTGGCTAGAAGTCACAGAGCTTGATCTGTCACCTAACTGCTAGAAGCCACAGAGCTTGATCTGTCTCCTAACTAGCTGGAAGCCGCAGAGCTTGATCTGTCACCTAGCCTAGAAGCCACAGAGCTTGATCTGTCACCTAACTGGCTAGAAGCCACAGAGCTTGATCTGTCACCTAACTGGCTAGGAAAGCCACAGAGCTTGATCTGTCACCTAACTGGCTAGAAGCCACAGAGCTTGATCTGTCTCCTAACTGGCTAGAAGCCACAGAGCTTGATCTGTCTCCTAACTGGCTAGAAGCCACAGAGATTGATCTGTCACCTAACTTGCTAGAAGCCACAGAGCTTGATCTGTCACCTAACTGGCTAGAAGCCACAGAGCTTGATCTGTCACCTAACTGGCTTGAAGCCACAGAGCTTGATCTGTCACCTAACTTGCTTGGAAGCCAACAGAGTTTTCTGTCACCTAACTGGCTTAGAAGCCACAGAGCGATCTGTCACCTAACTGGCTAGAAGCCACAGAGCTTGATCTGTCACCTAACTGGCTAGAAGCCACAGAGCTTGATCTGTCACCTAACTGGCTAGAAGCCACAGAGCTTGATCTGTCACCTAACTGGCTAGAAGCCACAGAGCTTGATCTGTCTCCTAACTGGATAGAAGCCACAGAGCTTGATCTGTCTCCTAACTGGCTAGAAACCCCAGAGCTTGATCTGTTTGCTAACTGGCTAGAAGCCACAGAGCTTGATCTGTCTGCTAACTGGCTAGAAGCCACATAGCTTGATCTGTCTCCTAACTGGCTAGAAGCCACAGAGCTTGATCTGTCTGCTAACTGGCTAGAAGCCACAGAGTTTTGATCTGTCTCCTAACTGGCTAGAAGCCACAGAGCTTGATCTGTCTCCTAACTGGCTAGAAGCCACAGAGCTTGATCTGTCTCTAACTGGCTAGAAGCCACAGAGCTTGATCAGTCACCTAACTGGCTAGAAGCCACAGAGCTTGATCTGTCACCTAACTGGCTAGAAGCCACAGAGCTTGATCTGTCACCTAACTGGCTTGAAGCCACAGAGATTGACCTGTCACCTAACTGGCTTGAAGCCACAGAGCTTGATATGTCACCTAACTGGCCAGAAGCCACAGAGCTTGATCTGTCACCCAACTGGCTAGAAGCCACAGAGCTTGATATGTCTCCCTATCTGGCTAGAAGCCACAGAGGTTTTTCTGTCACCTAACTGGCTTGAAGCCACAGAGTTTGATCTGTCACCTAACTTGGTTGATGCCACAGAGCTTGATCTGTCACCTAACTTGCTAGAAGCCACAGAGTTTGATCTGTCTCCTAACTGGATAGAAGCCACAGAGCTTGATCTGTCACCTAACTTGCTAGAAGCCACAGAGCTTGATCTGTCACCTAACTGGCTAGAAGCCACAGAGCTTGATCTGTCACCTAACTGAATAGAAAGCCACAGAGCTTGATCTGTCTCCAAACTGGCTATAAGCCACAGAGCTTGGATCTGTCTCATAACTGGCTAGAAGCCACAGAGCTTGATCTGTCTCCAAACTGGCTAGACGCCACAGAGCGATCTGTCACCTAACTTGCTAGGAAGCCACAGAGCTTGATCTGTCACCTAACCGGCTAGGAAGCCACAGAGCTTGATCTGTCTCCCTAACTGGCTATAAGCCACAGAGGTTTTTCTGTCACCTAACTGGCTAGAAGCCACAGAGATTGATCTGTCACCTAACTTACTAGACGCCACAGAGAATTATCTGTCACCTAACTGGCTAGAAGCAACAGAGTTTTTTTCTGTCACCTAACTGGCTTGAAGCCACAGAGCATGATCTGTCACCTAACTTGCTTGAAGCCACAGAGGTTTTTCTGTCACCTAACTGGCTTGAAGCCACAGAGTTTGATCTGTCACCTAACTTGGTTGATGCCACAGAGCTTGATCTGTCACCTAACTGGATAGAAGCCACAGAGCTTGATCTGTCACCTAACTTGCTAGAAGCCACAGAGCTTGATCTGTCTCCTAACTGGATAGAAGCCACAGAGCTTGATCTGTCTCCTAACTGGCTAGAAGCCACAGAGCTTGATCTGTCTCCTAACTGGCTAGAAACCCCAGAGCTTGATCTGTTTGCTAACTGGCTAGAAGCCACAGAGCTTGATCTGTCTGCTAACTGGCTAGAAGCCACATAGCTTGATCTGTCTCCTAACTGGCTAGAAGCCACAGAGCTTGATCTGTCTGCTAACTGGCTAGAAGCCACAGAGTTTGATCTGTCTCCTAACTGGCTAGAAGCCACAGAGCGATCTGTCTCTAACTGGCTAGAAGCCACAGAGCTTGATCTGTCTCCTAACTGGCTAGAAGCCACAGAGCTTGATCAGTCACCTAACTGGCTAGAAGCCACAGAGCTTGATCTGTCACCTAACTGGCTAGAAGCCACAGAGCTTGATCTGTCACCTAACTGGCTTGAAGCCACAGAGATTGACCTGTCACCTAACTGGCTTGAAGCCACAGAGCTTGATATGTCACCTAACTGGCCAGAAGCCACAGAGCTTGATCTGTCACCCAACTGGCTTGAAGCCACAGAGATTGACCTGTCACCTAACTGGCTTGAAGCCACAGAGATTGACCTGTCAACTAACTGGATAGAAGCTAGAGCTTGATCTGTAACATAACTGGCTAGAAGCCACAGAGCTAGATCTGTCTCCTAACTGGCTAGAAGCCACAGAGCTTGATATGTCTCTATCTGGCTAGGAAGCCACAGAGGTTTTTCTGTCACCTAACTGGCTTGAAGCCACAGAGTTTGATCTGTCACCTAACTTGGTTGATGCCACAGAGCTTGATCTGTCACCTAACGGCTAGAAGCCACAGAGTTTGATCTGTCTCCTAACTGGATAGAAGCCACAGAGCTTGATCTGTCACTTAACTTACTAGAAGCCACAGAGCTTGATCTGTCACCTAACTGGCTAGAAGCCACAGAGCTTGATCTGTCACCTAACTGGATAGAAAGCCACAGAGCTTGATCTGTCTCCAAACTGGCTATAAGCCACAGAGCTTGATCTGTCTCATAACTGGCTAGAAGCCACAGAGCTTGATCTGTCACCTAACTGGATAGAAAGCCACAGAGAATGATCTGTTACCTAACCTGCTTGAAGCCACAGAGCTTGATATGTCACCTAACCGGCTTGAAGCCACAGAGCTTGATCTGTCACCTAACTGGCTTGAAGCCCCAGAGCTTGATCTGTCACCTAACTTGCTTGAAGCAACAGAGCTTGATCTGTCACCTAACTGGTTAGACGCCACAGAGAACGATCTGTCATCTAACTGGCTAGGAAGCCACAGAGCTTGATCTGTCACCTAACTGTCTAGAAGCCACAGAGCTTGATCGGTCACCTAAGTGGCTAGAAGCCACAGAGCTTGATCTGTCACCTAGCAGGCTAGAAGCCACAGAGCTTGATCTGTCACCTAACTGGCTTGAAGCCACAGAGCTTGATCTTTCACCTAACTGGCCAGAAGCCACAGAGCTTGATCTCTCACCTAACTGGCTTGAAGCCAAAGAGATTGACCTGTCACCTAACTGGCTTGAAGCCACAGAGATTGACCTGTCACCTAACTTGCTTGAAGCCACAGAGCTTGATCTGTCACCTAACTGGCTAGAAGCCACCTAGCTTGATCTGTCACCTAGCTGGTTAGAAGCCACAGAGCTTGATCTGTCACCTAACTGGCTTGAAGCCACAGAATTTGATCTGTCACCTAACTTGGTTGATGCCACAGAGCTTGATCTGTCACCTAACTTGCTAGAAGCCACAGAGCTTGATCTGTCACCAAACTGGATAGAAAGCCACATAGCGATCTGTCTCCAAACTGGCTATAAGCCACAGAGCTTGATCTGTCTCATAACTGGCTAGAAGCCACAGAGCTTGATCTGTCTCCAAACTGGCTAGACGCCACAGAGCTTGATCTGTCACCTAACTGGCTAGATGCCACAGAGAATGATCTGTCACCTAACCTACTTGAAGCCACAGAGCTTGATCTGTCACCTAACTTGCTTGAAGCCACAGAGCTTGATCTGTCACCTAACTGGCTAGAAGCCACATAGCTTGATCTGTCACCTAACTTGCTAGAAGCCAGAGAGCTTCATCTGTCTCCTAACTGTCTAGAAGCCACATAGCTTGATCTGTCACCAAACTGGCTAGAAGCCACAGAGCTTGATCTGTCACCTAACTGGCTTGAAGCCACAGAGATTGACCTGTCTCCTAACTGGCTTGAAGCCACAGAGATTGACCTATCACCTAACTGGCTAGAAGCCACAGAGCTTGATCTGTCACCTAACTGGCTAGAAGCCACAGAGCTTGATCTGTCTCCTAACTGGCTAGAAGCCACAGAGCTTCATCTGTCACCTAACTGGCTAGAAGTCACAGAGCTTGATCTGTCACCTAACTGGCTAGAAGCCACAGAGGTTTTTCTGTCACCTAACTGGCTAGAAGCCACAGAGATTGATCTGTCACCTAACTTACTAGAAGCCACAGAGCATGATCTGTCACCTAACTTGCTTGAAGCCACAGAGGTTTTTCTGTCACCTAACTGGCTTGAAGCCACAGAGTTTGATCTGTCACCTAACTTGGTTGATGCCACAGAGCTTGATCTGTCACCTAACTTGCTAGAAGCCAAAGAGCTTGATCTGTCTCCTAACTGGATAGAAGCCACAGAGCTTGATCTGTCACCTAACTTGCTAGAAGCCACAGAGCTTGATCTGTCTCCTAACTGGATAGAAGCCACAGAGCTTGATCTGTCTCCTAACTGGCTAGAAGCCACAGAGCTTGATCTGTCCCTAACTGGCTAGAAACCCCAGAGCTTGATCTGTCTGCTAACTGGCTAGAAGCCACAGAGCTTGATCTGTCTGCTAACTGGCTAGAAGCCACATAGCTTGATCTGTCTCCTAACTGGCTAGAAGCCACAGAGCTTGATCTGTCTGCTAACTGGCTAGAAGCCACAGAGTTTGATCTGTCTCCTAACTGGCTAGAAGCCACAGAGCTTGATCTGTCTCCTAACTGGCTAGAAGCCACAGAGCTTGATCTGTCTCCTAACTGGCTAGAAGCCACAGAGCTTGATCGGTCACCGGACTGGCTAGAAGCCACAGAGCTTGATCTGTCACCTAACTGGCTAGAAGCCACAGAGCTTGATCTGTCACCTAACTGGCTTGAAGCCACAGAGATTGACCTGTCACCTAACTGGCTTGAAGCCACAGAGCTTGATATGTCACCTAACTGGCCAGAAGCCACAGAGCTTGATCTGTCACCCAACTGGCTTGAAGCCACAGAGATTGACCTGTCACCTAACTGGCTTGAAGCCACAGAGATTGACCTGTCAACTAACTGGCTAGAAGCCACAGAGCTTGATCTGTAACATAACTGGCTAGAAGCCACAGAGCTAGATCTGTCTCCTAACTGGCTAGAAGCCACAGAGCTTGATATGTCTCCTATCTGGCTAGAAGCCGCAGAGGTTTTTCTGTCACCTAACTGGCTTGAAGCCACAGAGTTTGATCTGTCACCTAACTTGGTTGATGCCACAGAGCTTGATCTGTCACCTAACTTGCTAGAAGCCACAGAGTTTGATCTGTCTCCTAACTGGATAGAAGCCACAGAGCTTGATCTGTCACCTAACTTGCTAGAAGCCACAGAGCTTGATCTGTCACCTAACTGGCTAGAAGCCACAGAGCTTGATCTGTCACCTAACTGAATAGAAAGCCACAGAGCTTGATCTGTCTCCAAACTGGCTATAAGCCACAGAGCTTGATCTGTCTCATAACTGGCTAGAAGCCACAGAGCTTGATCTGTCTCCAAACTGGCTAGACGCCACAGAGCTTGATCTGTCACCTAACTTGCTAGAAGCCACAGAGCTTGATCTGTCACCTAACCGGCTAGAAGCCACAGAGCTTGATCTGTCACCTAACTGGCTTGAAGCCCCAGAGCTTGATCTGTCACCTAACTTGCTTGAAGCAACAGAGCTTGATCTGTCACCTAACTGGTTAGACGCCACAGAGAACGATCTGTCACCTAACTGGCTAGAAGCCACAGAGCTTGATCTGTCACCTAACTGTCTAGAAGCCACAGAGCTTGATCGGTCACCTAAGTGGCTAGAAGCCACAGAGCTTGATCTGTCACCTAACTGGCTAGAGGCCACAGAGCTTGATCTGTCACCTAGCAGGCTAGAAGCCACAGAGCTTGATCTGTCACCTAACTGGCTTGAAGCCACAGAGCTTGATCTTTCACCTAACTGGCCAGAAGCCACAGAGCTTGATCTCTCACCTAACTGGCTTGAAGCCAAAGAGATTGACCTGTCACCTAACTGGCTTGAAGCCACAGAGATTGACCTGTCACCTAACTGGCTAGAAGCCACAGAGCTTGATCTGTCTCCTAACTGGCTAGAAGCCACAGAGCTTGATCTGTCACCTAACTTGCTAGAAGCCACAGAGCTTGATCTGTCACCTAACTGGCTAGAAGCCACAGAGCTTGATCTGTCACCTAACTGAATAGAAAGCCACAGAGCTTGATCTGTCTCCAAACTGGCTATAAGCCACAGAGCTTGATCTGTCTCATAACTGGCTAGAAGCCACAGAGCTTGATCTGTCTCCAAACTGGCTAGACGCCACAGAGCTTGATCTGTCACCTAACTTGCTAGAAGCCACAGAGCTTGATCTGTCACCTAACCGGCTAGAAGCCACAGAGCTTGATCTGTCACCTAACTGGCTTGAAGCCCCAGAGCTTGATCTGTCACCTAACTTGCTTGAAGCAACAGAGCTTGATCTGTCACCTAACTGGCTAGAAGCCACAGAGAACGATCTGTCACCTAACTGGCTAGAAGCCACAGAGCTTGATCTGTCACCTAACTGTCTAGAAGCTACAGAGCTTGATCGGTCACCTAAGTGGCTAGAAGCCACAGAGCTTGATCTGTCACCTAACTGGCTAGAGGCCACAGAGCTTGATCTGTCACCTAGCAGGCTAGAAGCCACAGAGCTTGATCTGTCACCTAACTGGCTTGAAGCCACAGAGCTTGATCTTTCACCTAACTGGCCAGAAGCCACAGAGCTTGATCTCTCACCTAACTGGCTTGAAGCCAAAGAGATTGACCTGTCACCTAACTGGCTTGAAGCCACAGAGATTGACCTGTCACCTAACTGGCTAGAAGCCACAGAGCTTGATCTGTCTCCTAACTGGCTAGAAGCCACAGAGCTTGATCTGTCTCCTAACTGGCTAGAAGCCACATAGTTTGATCTGTCTTCTAACTGGCTAGAAGCCACAGAGCTTGATCTGTCACCTAACTGGCTTGAAGCCACAGAGCTTGATCTGTCTCCTAACTGGCTAGAAGCCACAGAGCTTGATATGTCTCTAACTGGCTAGAAGCCACAGAGCTTGATCTGTCACCTAACTTGATTGAAGCCACAGAGCTTGATCTGTCACCTAACTGGCTAGAAGCCACATAGCTTGATCTGTCACCTAACCGGCTAGAAGCCACAGAGCTTGATCTGTCTCCTAACTGGCTTGAAGCCACAGAACTTGATCTGTCACCTAACTGTCATGAAGCAACAGAGCTTTATCTGTCACCTAACTGGCTAGACACCACAGAGCTTGATCTGTCACCTAAATGTCTTGAAGCCTCAGAGCTTGATCTGTCACCTAACTGGCTTGAAGCCCCAGAGCTTGATCTGTCACCTAACTTGCTTGAAGCCACAGAGCTTGATCTGTCACCTAACTGGCTAGACGCCACAGAGAACGATCTGTCACCTAACTGGCTAGAAGCCACAGAGCTTGATCTGACTCCTAACTGGCTAGACACCACAGAGAACGATCTTTCACCTAACTGGCTAGAAGCCACAGAGCTTGATCTGTCTCCTAACTGGCTAGAAGCCACAGAGCTTGATCTGTCTCCTAACTGGCTAGAAGCCACAGAGCTTGATCGGTCACCTAACTGGCTAGAAGCCACAGAGCTTGGTCTGTCTCCTAACTGGCTAGAAGCCAAATAGCTTGATCTGTCACGTAGCTGGCTAGAAGCCACAGAGCTTGATCTGTCACCTAACTGGCTTGAAGCCACAGAGCTTGATTTGTCACCTAACTTGCCAGAAGCCACAGAGGTTGATCTGTCACCTAACTGGCTTGAAGCCACAGAGATTGACCTGTCACCTAACTGGCTTGAAGCCACAGAGATTGACCTGTCACCTAACTGGCTAGAAGCCACAGAGCTTGATCTGTCTCCTAACTGGCTAGAAGCCACAGAGCTTGATCTGTCTCCTAACTGGCTAGAAGCCACAGAGCTTGATCTGTCACCTAACCGGCTAGAAGCCACAGAGTTTGATCTGTCACCTAACTGGCATGAATCCCCAGAGCTTGATCTGTCACCTAACTTGCTTGAAGCAACAGAGCTTGATCTGTCACCTAACTAGCTAGACGCCACAGAGAACGATCTGTCACCTAACTGGCCAGAAGCCAAAGAGCTTGATCTGTCACCTAACTGGCTTGAAGCCACAGAGATTGACCTGCCACCTAACTGGCTTGAAGCCACTGAGATTGACCTGTCACCTAACTGGCTAGAATCCACAGAGCTTTATCTGTCTCCTAACTGGCTAGAAGCCACATAGTTTGATCTGTCACCTAACTGGCTAGAAGCCACAGAGCTTGATCTGTCACCTAACTGGCTAGAAGTCACAGAGCTTGATCTGTCACCTAACTGGCTAGAAGCCACAGAGCTTGATCTGTCACCTAACTGGCTAGAAGCCATAGAGCTTGATCTGTCTCCTAACTGGCTAGACGCCACAGAGCTTGATCTGTCTCCTAACTGGCTATAAGCCACAGAGGTTTTTCTGTCACCTAACTGGCTAGAAGCCACAGAGATTGATCTGTCACCTAACTTACTAGACACCACAGAGAATTATCTGTCACCTAACTGGCTAGAAGCAACAGAGTTTTTTCTCTCACCTAACTGGCTTGAAGCCACAGAGCATGATCTGTCACCTAACTTGCTTGAAGCCACAGAGGTTTTTCTGTCACCTAACTGGCTTGAAGCCACAGAGTTTGATCTGTCACCTAACTTGGTTGATGCCACAGAGCTTGATCTGTCACCTAACTGGAAAGAAGCCACAGAGCTTGATCT
This sequence comes from Coregonus clupeaformis, assembly GCF_020615455.1. Classification (NCBI taxonomy): domain Eukaryota; kingdom Metazoa; phylum Chordata; class Actinopteri; order Salmoniformes; family Salmonidae; genus Coregonus; species Coregonus clupeaformis. The sequence goes on from NC_059196.1 coordinate 37,623,723, forward strand.
GTCACCTAACTTGCTAGAAGCCACAGAGCTTGATCTGTCTCCTAACTGGATAGAAGCCACAGAGCTTGATCTGTCTCCTAACTGGCTAGAAGCCACAGAGCTTGATCTGTCTCCTAACTGGCTAGAAACCCCAGAGCTTGATCTGTTTGCTAACTGGCTAGAAGCCACAGAGCTTGATCTGTCTGCTAACTGGCTAGAAGCCACATAGCTTGATCTGTCTCCTAACTGGCTAGAAGCCACAGAGCTTGATCTGTCTGCTAACTGGCTAGAAGCCACAGAGTTTGATCTGTCTCCTAACTGGCTAGAAGCCACAGAGCTTGATCTGTCTCCTAACTGGCTAGAAGCCACAGAGCTTGATCTGTCTCCTAACTGGCTAGAAGCCCAGAGCTTGATCGGTCACCTAACTGGCTAGAAGCCACAGAGCTTGATCTGTCACCTAACTGGCTAGAAGCCACAGAGCTTGATCTGTCACCTAACTGGCTTGAAGCCACAGAGATTGACCTGTCACCTAACTGGCTTGAAGCCACAGAGCTTGATATGTCACCTAACTGGCCAGAAGCCACAGAGCTTGATCTGTCACCCAACTGGCTTGAAGCCACAGAGATTGATCTGTCACCTAACTGGCTTGAAGCCACAGAGATTGACCTGTCAACTAACTGGATAGAAGCTACAGAGCTTGATCTGTAACATAACTGGCTAGAAGCCACAGAGCTAGATCTGTCTCCTAACTGGCTAGAAGCCACAGAGCTTGATATGTCTCCTATCTGGCTAGAAGCCACAGAGGTTTTTCTGTCACCTAACTGGCTTGAAGCCACAGAGTTTGATCTGTCACCTAACTTGGTTGATGCCACAGAGCTTGATCTGTCACCTAACTTGCTAGAAGCCACAGAGTTTGATCTGTCTCCTAACTGGATAGAAGCCACAGAGCTTGATCTGTCACCTAACTTGCTAGAAGCCACAGAGCTTGATCTGTCACCTAACTGGCTAGAAGCCACAGAGCTTGATCTGTCACCTAACTGAATAGAAAGCCACAGAGCTTGATCTGTCTCCAAACTGGCTATAAGCCACAGAGCTTGATCTGTCTCATAACTGGCTAGAAGCCACAGAGCTTGATCTGTCTCCCAAACTGGCTAGACGCCACAGAGCTTGATCTGTCACCTAACTTGCTAGAAGCCACAGAGCTTGATCTGTCACCTAACCGGCTAGAAGCCACAGAGCTTGATCTGTCACCTAACTGGCTTGAAGCCCCAGAGCTTGATCTGTCACCTAACTTGCTTGAAGCAACAGAGCTTGATCTGTCACCTAACTGGTTAGACGCCACAGAGAACGATCTGTCACCTAACTGGCTAGAAGCCACAGAGCTTGATCTGTCACCTAACTGTCTAGAAGCCACAGAGCTTGATCGGTCACCTAAGTGGCTAGAAGCCACAGAGCTTGATCTGTCACCTAACTGGCTAGAGGCCACAGAGCTTGATCTGTCACCTAGCAGGCTAGAAGCCACAGAGCTTGATCTGTCACCTAACTGGCTTGAAGCCACAGAGCTTGATCTTTCACCTAACTGGCCAGAAGCCACAGAGCTTGATCTCTCACCTAACTGGCTTGAAGCCAAAGAGATTGACCTGTCACCTAACTGGCTTGAAGCCACAGAGATTGACCTGTCACCTAACTTGCTTGAAGCCACAGAGCTTGATCTGTCACCTAACTGGCTAGAAGCCACCTAGCTTGATCTGTCACCTAGCTGGTTAGAAGCCACAGAGCTTGATCTGTCACCTAACTGGCATGAAGCCACAGAATTTGATCTGTCACCTAACTTGGTTGATGCCACAGAGCTTGATCTGTCACCTAACTTGCTAGAAGCCACAGAGCTTGATCTGTCACCAAACTGGATAAAAGCCACATAGCTTGATCTGTCTCCAAACTGGCTATAAGCCACAGAGCTTGATCTGTCTCATAACTGGCTAGAAGCCACAGAGCTTGATCTGTCTCCAAACTGGCTAGACGCCACAGAGCTTGATCTGTCACCTAACTGGCTAGACGCCACAGAGAATGATCTGTCAACTAACCTACTTGAAGCCACAGAGCTTGATCTGTCACCTAACTTGCTTGAAGCCACAGAGCTTGATCTGTCACCTAACTGGCTAGAAGCCACATAGCTTGATCTGTCACCTAACTTGCTAGAAGCCAGAGAGCTTCATCTGTCTCCTAACTGTCTAGAAGCCACATAGCTTGATCTGTCACCAAACTGGCTAGAAGCCACAGAGCTTGATCTGTCACCTAACTGGCTTGAAGCCACAGAGATTGACCTGTCTCCTAACTGGCTTGAAGCCACAGAGATTGACCTATCACCTAACTGGCTAGAAGCCACAGAGCTTGATCTGTCACCTAACTGGCTAGAAGCCACAGAGCTTGATCTGTCTCCTAACTGGCTAGAAGCCACAGAGCTTGATCTGTCACCTAACTGGCTAGAAGTCACAGAGCTTGATCTGTCACCTAACTGGCTAGAAGCCACAGAGGTTTTTCTGTCACCTAACTGGCTAGAAGCCACAGAGATTGATCTGTCACCTAACTTACTAGACGCCACAGAGAATTATCTGTCACCTAACTGGCTAGAAGCAACAGAGTTTTTTCTGTCACCTAACTGGCTTGAAGCCACAGAGCATGATCTGTCACCTAACTTGCTTGAAGCCACAGATGTTTTTCTGTCACCTAACTGGCTTGAAGCCACAGAGTTTGATCTGTCACCTAACTTGGTTGATGCCACAGAGCTTGATCTGTCACCTAACTTGCTAGAAGCCACAGAGCTTGATCTGTCTCCTAACTGGATAGAAGCCACAGAGCTTGATCTGTCACCTAACTTGCTAGAAGCCACAGAGCTTGATCTGTCTCCTAACTGGATAGAAGCCACAGAGCTTGATCTGTCTCCTAACTGGCTAGAAGCCACAGAGCTTGATCTGTCTCCTAACTGGCTAGAAACCCCAGAGCTTGATCTGTCTGCTAACTGGCTAGAAGCCACAGAGCTTGATCTGTCTGCTAACTGGCTAGAAGCCACATAGCTTGATCTGTCTCCTAACTGGCTAGAAGCCACAGAGAACGATCTGTCACCTAACTGGCTAGACGCCACAGAGAACGATCTGTCACCTAACTGGCTAGAAGCCACAGAGCTTGATCTGACTCCTAACTGGCTAGACACCACAGAGAACGATCTTTCACCTAACTGGCTAGAAGCCACAGAGCTTGATCTGTCTCCTAACTGGCTAGAAGCCACAGAGCTTGATCTGTCTCCTAACTGGCTAGAAGCCACAGAGCTTGATCGGTCACCTAACTGGCTAGAAGCCACAGAGCTTGGTCTGTCTCCTAACTGGCTAGAAGCCAAATAGCTTGATCTGTCACGTAGCTGGCTAGAAGCCACAGAGCTTGATCTGTCACCTAACTGGCTTGAAGCCACAGAGCTTGATTTGTCACCTAACTTGCCAGAAGCCACAGAGGTTGATCTGTCACCTAACTGGCTTGAAGCCACAGAGATTGACCTGTCACCTAACTGGCTTGAAGCCACAGAGATTGACCTGTCACCTAACTGGCTAGAAGCCACAGAGCTTGATCTGTCTCCTAACTGGCTAGAAGCCACAGAGCTTGATCTGTCTCCTAACTGGCTAGAAGCCACAGAGCTTGATCTGTCACCTAACCGGCTAGAAGCCACAGAGTTTGATCTGTCACCTAACTGGCATGAATCCCCAGAGCTTGATCTGTCACCTAACTTGCTTGAAGCAACAGAGCTTGATCTGTCACCTAACTAGCTAGACGCCACAGAGAACGATCTGTCACCTAACTGGCCAGAAGCCAAAGAGCTTGATCTGTCACCTAACTGGCTTGAAGCCACAGAGATTGACCTGCCACCTAACTGGCTTGAAGCCACTGAGATTGACCTGTCACCTAACTGGCTAGAATCCACAGAGCTTTATCTGTCTCCTAACTGGCTAGAAGCCACATAGTTTGATCTGTCACCTAACTGGCTAGAAGCCACAGAGCTTGATCTGTCACCTAACTGGCTAGAAGTCACAGAGCTTGATCTGTCACCTAACTGGCTAGAAGCCACAGAGCTTGATCTGTCACCTAACTGGCTAGAAGCCATAGAGCTTGATCTGTCTCCTAACTGGCTAGACGCCACAGAGCTTGATCTGTCTCCTAACTGGCTATAAGCCACAGAGGTTTTTCTGTCACCTAACTGGCTAGAAGCCACAGAGATTGATCTGTCACCTAACTACTAGACACCACAGAGAATTATCTGTCACCTAACTGGCTAGAAGCAACAGAGTTTTTCTGTCACCTAACTGGCTTGAAGCCACAGAGCATGATCTGTCACCTAACTTGCTTGAAGCCACAGAGGTTTTTCTGTCACCTAACTGGCTTGAAGCCACAGAGTTTGATCTGTCACCTAACTGGGTTGATGCCACAGAGCTTGATCTGTCACCTAACTGGAAAGAAGCCACAGAGCTTGATCTGTCACCTAACTTGCTAGAAGCCACAGAGCTTGATCTGTCTCCTAACTGGATAGAAGCCACAGAGCTTGATCTGTCTCCTAACTGGCTAGAAGCCACAGAGCTTGATCTGTCTCCTAACTGGCTAGAAACCCCAGAGCTTGATCTGTTTGCTAACTGGCTAGAAGCCACAGAGCTTGATCTGTCTGCTAACTGGCTAGAAGCCACATAGCTTGATCTGTCTCCTAACTGGCTAGAAGCCACAGAGCTTGATCTGTCTGCTAACTGGCTAGAAGCCACAGAGTTTGATCTGTCTCCTAACTGGCTAGAAGCCACAGAGCTTGATCTGTCTCCTAACTGGCTAGAAGCCACAGAGCTTGATCTGTCACCTAACTGGCAAGAAGCCACATAGCTTGATCTGTCACCTAACTTGCTAGAAGCCAGAGAGCTTGATCTGTCTCCTAACTGTCTAGAAGCCACATAGCTTGATCTGTCACCAAACTGGCTAGAAGCCACAGAGCTTGATCTGTCACCTAACTGGCTTGAAGCCACAGAGATTGATATGTCTCCTAACTGGCTTGAAGCCACAGAGATTGACCTATCACCTAACTGGCTAGAAGCCACAGAGCTTGATCTGTCACCTAACTGGCTAGAAGCCACAGAGCTTGATCTGTCTCCTAACTGGCTAGAAGCCACAGAGCTTGATCTGTCACCTAACTGGCTAGAAGTCACAGAGCTTGATCTGTCACCTAACTGGCTAGAAGCCACAGAGCTTGATCTGTCTCCTAACTAGCTAGAAGCCACAGAGCTTGATCTGTCTCCTAACTGGCTAGAAGCCACAGAGCTTGATCTGTCACCTAACTGGCTAGAAGTCACAGAGCTTGATCTGTCACCTAACTGGCTAGAAGCCACAGAGCTTGATCTGTCACCTAACTGGCTAGAAGCCATAGAGCTTGATCTGTCTCCTAACTGGCTAGACGCCACAGAGCTTGATCTGTCTCCTAACTGGCTATAAGCCACAGAGGTTTTTCTGTCACCTAACTGGCTAGAAGCCACAGAGATTGATCTGTCACCTAACTTACTAGACGCCACAGATAATTATCTGTCACCTAACTGGCTAGAAGCAACAGAGTTTTTTCTGTCACCTAACTGGCTTGAAGCACAGAGCATGATCTGTCACCTAACTTGCTTGAAGCCACAGAGGTTTTTCTGTCACCTAACTGGCTTGAAGCCACAGAGTTTGATCTGTCACCTAACTTGGTTGATGCCACAGAGCTTGATCTGTCACCTAACTGGATAGAAGCCACAGAGCTTGATCTGTCACCTAACTTGCTAGAAGCCACAGAGCTTGATCTGTCTCCTAACTGGATAGAAGCCACAGAGCTTGATCTGTCTCCTAACTGGCTAGAAGCCACAGAGCTTGATCTGTCTCCTAACTGGCTAGAAACCCCCAGAGCTTGATCTGTTTGCTAACTGGCTAGAAGCCACAGAGCTTGATCTGTCTGCTAACTGGCTAGAAGCCACATAGCTTGATCTGTCTCCTAACTGGCTAGAAGCCACAGAGCTTGATCTGTCTGCTAACTGGCTAGAAGCCACAGAGTTTGATCTGTCTCCTAACTGGCTAGAAGCCACAGAGCTTGATCTGTCTCCTAACTGGCTAGAAGCCACAGAGCTTGATCTGTCTCCTAACTGGCTAGAAGCCACAGAGCTTGATCAGTCACCTAACTGGCTAGAAGCCACAGAGCTTGATCTGTCACCTAACTGGCTAGAAGCCACAGAGCTTGATCTGTCACCTAACTGGCTTGAAGCCACAGAGATTGACCTGTCACCTAACTGGCTTGAAGCCACAGAGCTTGATATGTCACCTAACTGGCCAGAAGCCACAGAGCTTGATCTGTCACCCAACTGGCTAGAAGCCACAGAGCTTGATATGTCTCCTATCTGGCTAGAAGCCACAGAGGTTTTTCTGTCACCTAACTGGCTTGAAGCCACAGAGTTTGATCTGTCACCTAACTTGGTTGATGCCACAGAGCTTGATCTGTCACCTAACTTGCTAGAAGCCACAGAGTTTGATCTGTCTCCTAACTGGATAGAAGCCACAGAGCTTGATCTGTCACCTAACTTGCTAGAAGCCACAGAGCTTGATCTGTCACCTAACTGGCTAGAAGCCACAGAGCTTGATCTGTCACCTAACTGAATAGAAAGCCACAGAGCTTGATCTGTCTCCAAACTGGCTATAAGCCACAGAGCTTGATCTGTCTCATAACTGGCTAGAAGCCACAGAGCTTGATCTGTCTCCAAACTGGCTAGACGCCACAGAGCTTGATCTGTCACCTAACTTGCTAGAAGCCACAGAGCTTGATCTGTCACCTAACCGGCTAGAAGCCACAGAGCTTGATCTGTCTCCTAACTGGCTATAAGCCACAGAGGTTTTTCTGTCACCTAACTGGCTAGAAGCCACAGAGATTGATCTGTCACCTAACTTACTAGACGCCACAGAGAATTATCTGTCACCTAACTGGCTAGAAGCAACAGAGTTTTTTCTGTCACCTAACTGGCTTGAAGCCACAGAGCATGATCTGTCACCTAACTTGCTTGAAGCCACAGAGGTTTTTCTGTCACCTAACTGGCTTGAAGCCACAGAGTTTGATCTGTCACCTAACTTGGTTGATGCCACAGAGCTTGATCTGTCACCTAACTGGATAGAAGCCACAGAGCTTGATCTGTCACCTAACTTGCTAGAAGCCACAGAGCTTGATCTGTCTCCTAACTGGATAGAAGCCACAGAGCTTGATCTGTCTCCTAACTGGCTAGAAGCCACAGAGCTTGATCTGTCTCCTAACTGGCTAGAAACCCCAGAGCTTGATCTGTTTGCTAACTGGCTAGAAGCCACAGAGCTTGATCTGTCTGCTAACTGGCTAGAAGCCACATAGCTTGATCTGTCTCTAACTGGCTAGAAGCCACAGAGCTTGATCTGTCTGCTAACTGGCTAGAAGCCACAGAGTTTGATCTGTCTCCTAACTGGCTAGAAGCCACAGAGCTTGATCTGTCTCCTAACTGGCTAGAAGCCACAGAGCTTGGATCTGTCTCCTAACTGGCTAGAAGCCACAGAGCTTGATCAGTCACCTAACTGGCTAGAAGCCACAGAGCTTGATCTGTCACCTAACTGGCTAGAAGCCACAGAGCTTGATCTGTCACCTAACTGGCTTGAAGCCACAGAGATTGACCTGTCACCTAACTGGCTTGAAGCCACAGAGCTTGATATGTCACCTAACTGGCCAGAAGCCACAGAGCTTGATCTGTCACCCAACTGGCTTGAAGCCACAGAGATTGACCTGTCACCTAACTGGCTTGAAGCCACAGAGATTGACCTGTCAACTAACTGGATAGAAGCTACAGAGCTTGATCTGTAACATAACTGGCTAGAAGCCACAGAGCTAGATCTGTCTCCTAACTGGCTAGAAGCCACAGAGCTTGATATGTCTCCCTATCTGGCTAGAAGCCACAGAGGTTTTTCTGTCACCTAACTGGCTTGAAGCCACAGAGTTTGATCTGTCACCTAACTTGGTTGATGCCACAGAGCTTGATCTGTCACCTAACTTGCTAGAAGCCACAGAGTTTGATCTGTCTCCTAACTGGATAGAAGCCACAGAGCTTGATCTGTCACCTAACTTGCTAGAAGCCACAGAGCTTGATCTGTCACCTAACTGGCTAGAAGCCACAGAGCTTGATCTGTCACCTAACTGAATAGAAAGCCACAGAGCTTGATCTGTCTCCAAACTGGCTATAAGCCACAGAGCTTGATCTGTCTCATAACTGGCTAGAAGCCACAGAGCTTGATCTGTCTCCAAACTGGCTTGAAGCCACAGAGTTTGATCTGTCACCTAACTTGGTTGATGCCACAGAGCTTGATCTGTCACCTAACTTGCTAGAAGCCACAGAGTTTGATCTGTCTCCTAACTGGATAGAAGCCACAGAGCTTGATCTGTCACCTAACTTGCTAGAAGCCACAGAGCTTGATCTGTCACCTAACTGGCTAGAAGCCACAGAGCTTGATCTGTCACCTAACTGAATAGAAAGCCACAGAGCTTGATCTGTCTCCAAACTGGCTATAAGCCACAGAGCTTGATCTGTCTCATAACTGGCTAGAAGCCACAGAGCTTGATCTGTCTCCAAACTGGCTAGACGCCACAGAGCTTGATCTGTCACCTAACTTGCAGAAGCCACAGAGCTTGATCTGTCACCTAACTGGCTTGAAGCCACAGAGCTTGATCTGTCACCTAACTGGCTTGAAGCCCCAGAGCTTGATCTGTCACCTAACTTGCTTGAAGCAACAGAGCTTGATCTGTCACCTAACTGGTTAGACGCCACAGAGAACGATCTGTCACCTAACTGGCTAGAAGCCACAGAGCTTGATCTGTCACCTAACTGTCTAGAAGCCACAGAGCTTGATCGGTCACCTAAGTGGCTAGAAGCCACAGAGCTTGATCTGTCACCTAGCAGGCTAGAAGCCACAGAGCTTGATCTGTCACCTAACTGGCTTGAAGCCACAGAGCTTGATCTTTCACCTAACTGGCCAGAAGCCACAGAGCTTGATCTCTCACCTAACTGGCTTGAAGCCAAAGAGATTGACCTGTCACCTAACTGGCTTGAAGCCACAGAGATTGACCTGTCACCTAACTTGCTTCGAAGCCACAGAGCTTGATCTGTCACCTAACTGGCTAGAAGCCACCTAGCTTGATCTGTCACCTAGCTGGTTAGAAGCCACAGAGCTTGATCTGTCACCTAACTGGCTTGAAGCCACAGAATTTGATCTGTCACCTAACTTGGTTGATGCCACAGAGCTTGATCTGTCACCTAACTTGCTAGAAGCCACAGAGCTTGATCTGTCACCAAACTGGATAGAAAGCCACATAGCTTGATCTGTCTCCAAACTGGCTATAAGCCACAGAGCTTGATCTGTCTCATAACTGGCTAGAAGCCACAGAGCTTGATCTGTCTCCAAACTGGCTAGACGCCACAGAGCTTGATCTGTCACCTAACTGGCTAGACGCCACAGAGAATGATCTGTCACCTAACCTACTTGAAGCCACAGAGCTTGATCTGTCACCTAACTTGCTTGAAGCCACAGAGCTTGATCTGTCACCTAACTGGCTAGAAGCCACATAGCTTGATCTGTCACCTAACTTGCTAGAAGCCAGAGAGCTTCATCTGTCTCCTAACTGTCTAGAAGCCACATAGCTTGATCTGTCACCAAACTGGCTAGAAGCCACAGAGCTGATCTGTCACCTAACTGGCTTGAAGCCACAGAGATTGACCTGTCTCCTAACTGGCTTGAAGCCACAGAGATTGACCTATCACCTAACTGGCTAGAAGCCACAGAGCTTGATCTGTCACCTAACTGGCTAGAAGCCACAGAGCTTGATCTGTCTCCTAACTGGCTAGAAGCCACAGAGCTTCATCTGTCACCTAACTGGCTAGAAGTCACAGAGCTTGATCTGTCACCTAACTGGCTAGAAGCCACAGAGGTTTTTCTGTCACCTAACTGGCTAGAAGCCACAGAGATTGATCTGTCACCTAACTTACTAGACGCCACAGAGAATTATCTGTCACCTAACTGGCTAGAAGCAACAGAGTTTTTCTGTCACCTAACTGGCTTGAAGCCACAGAGCATGATCTGTCACCTAACTTGCTTGAAGCCACAGAGGTTTTTCTGTCACCTAACTGGCTTGAAGCCACAGAGTTTGATCTGTCACCTAACTTGGTTGATGCCACAGAGCTTGATCTGTCACCTAACTTGCTAGAAGGCCAAAGAGCTTGATCTGTCTCCTAACTGGATAGAAGCCACAGAGCTTGATCTGTCACCTAACTTGCTAGAAGCCACAGAGCTTGATCTGTCTCCTAACTGGATAGAAGCCACAGAGCTTGATCTGTCTCCTAACTGGCTAGAAGCCACAGAGCTTGATCTGTCTCTAACTGGCTAGGAAACCCCAGAGCTTGATCTGTCTGCTAACTGGCTAGAAGCCACAGAGCTTGATCTGTCTGCTAACTGGCTAGAAGCCACATAGCTTGATCTGTCTCCTAACTGGCTAGAAGCCACAGAGCTTGATCTGTCTGCTAACTGGCTAGAAGCCACAGAGTTTGATCTGTCTCCTAACTGGCTAGAAGCCACAGAGCTTGATCTGTCTCCTAACTGGCTAGAAGCCACAGAGCTTGATCTGTCTCCTAACTGGCTAGAAGCCACAGAGCTTGATCGGTCACCGAACTGGCTAGAAGCCACAGAGCTTGATCTGTCACCTAACTGGCTAGAAGCCACAGAGCTTGATCTGTCACCTAACTGGCTTGAAGCCACAGAGATTGACCTGTCACCTAACTGGCTTGAAGCCACAGAGCTTGATATGTCACCTAACTGGCCAGGAAGCCACAGAGCTTGATCTGTCACCCAACTGGCTTGAAGCCACAGAGATTGACCTGTCACCTAACTGGCTTGAAGCCACAGAGATTGACCTGTCAACTAACTGGCTAGAAGCCACAGAGCTTGATCTGTAACATAACTGGCTAGAAGCCACAGAGCTAGATCTGTTCTCCTAACTGGCTAGAAGCCACAGAGCTTGATATGTCTCCTATCTGGCTAGAAGCCACAGAGGTTTTTCTGTCACCTAACTGGCTTGAAGCCACAGAGTTTGATCTGTCACCTAACTTGGTTGATGCCACAGAGCTTGATCTGTCACCTAACTTGCTAGAAGCCACAGAGTTTGATCTGTCTCCTAACTGGATAGAAGCCACAGAGCTTGATCTGTCACCTAACTTGCTAAAGCCACAGAGCTTGATCTGTCACCTAACTGGCGAAGCCACAGAGCTTGATCTGTCACCTAACTGAATAGAAAGCCACAGAGCTTGATCTGTCTCCAAACTGGCTATAAGCCACAGAGCTTGATCTGTCTCATAACTGGCTAGAAGCCACAGAGCTTGATCTGTCTCCAAACTGGCTAGACGCCACAGAGCTTGATCTGTCACCTAACTTGCTAGAAGCCACAGAGCTTGATCTGTCACCTAACCGGCTAGAAGCCACAGAGCTTGATCTGTCACCTAACTGGCTTGGAAGCCCCAGAGCTTGATCTGTCACCTAACTTGCTTGAAGCAACAGAGCTTGATCTGTCACCTAACTGGTTAGACGCCACAGAGAACGATCTGTCACCTAACTGGCTAGAAGCCACAGAGCTTGATCTGTCACCTAACTGTCTAGAAGCCACAGAGCTTGATCGGTCACCTAAGTGGCTAGAAGCCACAGAGCTTGATCTGTCACCTAACTGGCTAGAGGCCACAGAGCTTGATCTGTCACCCTAGCAGGCTAGAAGCCACAGAGCTTGATCTGTCACCTAACTGGCTTGAAGCCACAGAGCTTGATCTTTCACCTAACTGGCCAGAAGCCACAGAGCTTGATCTCTCACCTAACTGGCTTGAAGCCAAAGAGATTGACCTGTCACCTAACTGGCTTGAAGCCACAGAGATTGACCTGTCACCTAACTGGCTAGAAGCCACAGAGCTTGATCTGTCTCCCTAACTGGCTAGAAGCCACAGAGCTTGATCTGTCACCTAACTTGCTAGAAGCCACAGAGCTTGATCTGTCACCTAACTGGCTAGGAAGCCACAGAGCTTGATCTGTCACCTAACTGAATAGAAAGCCACAGAGCTTGATCTGTCTCCAAACTGGCTATAAGCCACAGAGCTTGATCTGTCACATAACTGGCTAGAAGCCACAGAGCTTGATCTGTCTCCAAACTGGCTAGAGCGCCACAGAGCTTGATCTGTCACCCAACTTGCTAGAAGCCACAGAGCTTGATCTGTCACCTAACCGGCTAGAAGCCACAGAGCTTGATCTGTCACCTAACTGGCTTGAAGCCCCAGAGCTTGATCTGTCACCTAACTTGCTTGAAGCAACAGAGCTTGATCTGTCACCTAACTGGCTAGAAGCCACAGAGAACGATCTGTCACCTAACTGGCTAGAAGCCACAGAGCTTGATCTGTCACCTAACTGTCTAGAAGCCACAGAGCTTGATCGGTCACCTAAGTGGCTAGAAGCCACAGAGCTTGATCTGTCACCTAACTGGCTAGAGGCCACATAGCTTGATCTGTCTCCTAACTGGCTAGAAGCCACAGAGCTTGATCTGTCTCCTAACTGGCTAGAAACCCCAGAGCTTGATCTGTTTGCTAACTGGCTAGAAGCCACAGAGCTTGATCTGTCTGCTAACTGGCTAGAAGCCACAGAGCTTGATCTGTCTCCTAACTGGCTAGAAGCCACAGAGCTTGATCAGTCACCTAACTGGCTAGAAGCCACAGAGCTTGATCTGTCACCTAACTGGCTAGAAGCCACAGAGCTTGATCTGTCACCTAACTGGCTTGAAGCCACAGAGATTGACCTGTCACCTAACTGGCTTGAAGCCACAGAGCTTGATATGTCACCTAACTGGCCAGAAGCCACAGAGCTTGATCTGTCACCCAACTGGCTAGAAGCCACAGAGCTTGATATGTCCCCTATCTGGCTAGAAGCCACAGAGGTTTTTCTGTCACCTAACTGGCTTGAAGCCACAGAGTTTGATCTGTCACCTAACTTGGTTGATGCCACAGAGCTTGATCTGTCACCTAACTTGCTAGAAGCCACAGAGTTTGATCTGTCTCCTAACTGGATAGAAGCCACAGAGCTTGATCTGTCACCTAACTAGCTAGAAGCCACAGAGCTTGATCTGTCACCTAACTGGCTAGAAGCCACAGAGCTTGATCTGTCACCTAACTGAATAGAAAGCCACAGAGCTTGATCTGTCTCCAAACTGGCTATAAGCCACAGAGCTTGATCTGTCTCATAACTGGCTAGAAGCCACAGAGCTTGATCTGTCACCTAACTGGCTAGAAGCCACAGAGCTTGATCTGTCACCTAACTTGCTAGAAGCCACAGAGCTTGATCTGTCACCTAACCGGCTAGAAGCCACAGAGCTTGATCTGTCTCCTAACTGGCTATAAGCCACAGAGGTTTTTCTGTCACCTAACTGGCTAGAAGCCACAGAGATTGATCTGTCACCTAACTTACTAGACGCCACAGAGAATTATCTGTCACCTAACTGGCTAGAAGCAACAGAGTTTTTTCTGTCACCTAACTGGCTTGAAGCCACAGAGCATGATCTGTCACCTAACTTGCTTGAAGCCACAGAGGTTTTTCTGTCACCTAACTGGCTTGAAGCCACAGAGTTTGATCTGTCACCTAACTTGGTTGATGCCACAGAGCTTGATCTGTCACCTAACTGGATAGAAGCCACAGAGCTTGATCTGTCACCTAACTTGCTAGAAGCCACAGAGCTTGATCTGTCTCCTAACTGGATAGAAGCCACAGAGCTTGATCTGTCTCCTAACTGGCTAGAAGCCACAGAGCTTGATCTGTCTCCTAACTGGCTAGAAACCCCAGAGCTTGATCTGTTTGCTAACTGGCTAGAAGCCACAGAGCTTGATCTGTCTGCTAACTGGCTAGAAGCCACATAGCTGATCTGTCTCCTAACTGGCTAGGAAGCCACAGAGCTTGATCTGTCTGCTAACTGGCTAGAAGCCACAGAGTTTGATCTGTCTCCTAACTGGCTAGAAGCCACAGAGCTTGATCTGTCTCCTAACTGGCTAGAAGCCACAGAGCTTGATCTGTCTCCTAACTGGCTAGAAGCCACAGAGCTTGATCAGTCACCTAACTGGCTAGAAGCCACAGAGCTTGATCTGTCACCTAACTGGCTAGAAGCCACAGAGCTTGATCTGTCACCTAACTGGCTTGAAGCCACAGAGATTGACCTGTCACCTAACTGGCTTGAAGCCACAGAGCTTGATATGTCACCTAACTGGCCAGAAGCCACAGAGCTTGATCTGTCACCCAACTGGCTTGAAGCCACAGAGATTGACCTGTCACCTAACTGGCTTGAAGCCACAGAGATTGACCTGTCAACTAACTGGATAGAAGCTATAGAGCTTGATCTGTAACATAACTGGCTAGAAGCCACAGAGCTAGATCTGTCTCCTAACTGGCTAGAAGCCACAGAGCTTGATATGTCTCCTATCTGGCTAGAAGCCACAGAGGTTTTTCTGTCACCTAACTGGCTTGAAGCCACAGAGTTTGATCTGTCACCTAACTTGGTTGATGCCCAGAGCTTGATCTGTCACCTAACTTGCTAGAAGCCACAGAGTTTGATCTGTCTCCTAACTGGATAGAAGCCACAGAGCTTGATCTGTCACCTAACTTGCTAGAAGCCACAGAGCTTGATCTGTCACCTAACTGGCTAGAAGCCACAGAGCTTGATCTGTCACCTAACTGAATAGAAAGCCACAGAGCTTGATCTGTCTCCAAACTGGCTATAAGCCACAGAGCTTGATCTGTCTCATAACTGGCTAGAAGCCACAGAGCTTGATCTGTCTCCAAACTGGCTAGACGCCACAGAGCTTGATCTGTCACCTAACTTGCTAGAAGCCACAGAGCTTGATCTGTCACCTAACCGGCTTGAAGCCACAGAGCTTGATCTGTCACCTAACTGGCTTGAAGCCCCAGAGCTTGATCTGTCACCTAACTTGCTTGAAGCAACAGAGCTTGATCTGTCACCTAACTGGTTAGACGCCACAGAGAACGATCTGTCACCTAACTGGCTAGAAGCCACAGAGCTTGATCTGTCACCTAACTGTCTAGAAGCCACAGAGCTTGATCGGTCACCTAAGTGGCTAGAAGCCACAGAGCTTGATCTGTCACCTAGCAGGCTAGAAGCTACAGAGCTTGATCTGTCACCTAACTGGCTTGAAGCCACAGAGCTTGATCTTTCACCTAGCTTTGGGAAGCCACAGAGCTTGATCTCTCACCTAACTGGCTCGAAGCCAAGAGATTGACCTGTCACCTAACTGGCTTGAAGCCACAGAGATTGACCTGTCACCTAACTCTGCTTGAAGCCACAGAGCTTGATCTGTCACCTAACTGGCTAGAAGCCACCTAGCTTGATCTGTCACCTAGCTGGTTAGAAGCCACAGAGCTTGATCTGTCACCTAACTGGCTTGAGCCACAGAATTTGATCTGTCACCTAACTTGGTTGATGCCACAGAGCTTTGATCTGTCACCTAACTTCTAGGAAGCCACAGAGCTTGATCTGTCACCAAACTGGATAGAAAGCCACATAGCGTGGATCTGTCTCCAAACTGGCTATAAGCCACAGAGCTTGATCTGTCTCATAACTGGCTAGAAGCCACAGAGCTTGATCTGTCTCCAAACTGGCTAGACGCCACAGAGCTTGGATCTGTCACCTAACTGGCTAGATGCCACAGAGAATGATCTGTCACCTAACCTACTTGAAGCCACAGAGCTTGATCTGTCACCTAACTTCGCCCGGCTTGAAGCCACAGAGCTTGGGATCTGTCACCTAACTGGCTAGAAGCCACATAGCTTGATCTGTCACCTAACTTGCTAGAAGCCAGAGAGAGCTTCATCTGTCTCCTAACTATCTAGAAGCCACATAGCTTGATCTGTCACCTAACTGGCTAGAAGCCACAGAGCTTGATCTGTCACCTAACTGGCTTGAAGCACAGAGATTGACCTGTCTCTAACTGGCTTGAAGCCACAGAGATTGACCTATCACCTAACTGGCTAGAAGCCACAGAGCTTGATCTGTCACCTAACTGGCTAGAAGCCACAGAGCTTGATCTGTCTCCTAACTGGCTAGAAGCCACAGAGCTTCATCTGTCTTCAATCAGGCTAGAAGTCTGTCACTAT
>NC_059196.1:37640073-37697573 GCF_020615455.1 Coregonus clupeaformis
GGAGGGAGGGGTTAGAGGTGTAAGGGGGAGAAGGAGGGAGGAGTTAGAGGTGTGAAGGGGGAGAAGGAGGGAGGGGTTAGAGGTGTAAGGGGGAGAAGGAGGGAGGAGTTAGAGGTGTAAGGGGGAGAAGGAGGAGAAGGAGGAGGGGTTAGAGGTGTAAGGGGGAGAAGGAGGGAGGGGTTAGAGGTGTAAGGGGGAGAAGGAGGGAGGGGTTAGAGGTGTAAGGGGGAGAAGGGGGAGAAGGAGGGAGGGGTTAGAGGTGTAAGGGGGAGAAGGAGGGAGGGTTAGAGGTGTAAGGGGAGAAGGAGGGAGGGGTTAGAGGTGTAAGGGGGAGAAGGAGAAGGAGGGAGGGGTTAGAGGTGTAAGGGGGAGAAGGAGGAGGGAGGGAGGTTAGAGGTGTAGAGGGAGGAGAAGGGGGAGAAGGAGGAGGGGTTAGAGGTGTAAGGGGGAGAAGGAGGGAGGAGTTAGAGGTGTAAGGGGGAGAAGGAGGGAGGGGTTAGAGGTGTAAGGGGGAGAAGGAGGGAGGGGTTAGAGGTGTAAGGGGGAGAAGGAGGGAGGAGTTAGAGGTGTAAGGGGGAGAAGGAGGGAGAAGGAGGGAGGGGTTAGAGGTGTAAGGGGGAGAAGGAGGGAGGGAGTTAGAGGTGTAAGGGGGAGAAGGAGGGGAAGGAGGGAGGGGTTAGAGGTGTAAGGGGGAGAAGGGGGGAGGGGTGAGGTGTAGGGGAGAAGGAGGAGAAGGAGGGAGGGGTTAGAGGTGTAAGGGGGGAGAAGGAGGGAGGGGTTAGAGGTGTAAGGGGGAGAAGGAGGGAGGGGTTAGAGGTGTAAGGGGGAGAAGGAGGGAGGGGTTAGAGGTGTAAAGAAGCCTATATTATACTGAACAAAAATATAAATGCAACAATTTCAAAGATTTTACAGAGTTACAGTTCATATAAGGATATCAGTCAATTGAAATAAATGCATTAGGCCCTAATCAATGGATTTCACATGACTGGAAATACAGATATGCATCTGGAGGTCACAGACACCTTAAAAGTAGGGGCATGGACCGCCATATGCCTCATGCAACGCGACACATCTCCTTCGCATAGAGTTGATCAGCCTGTTGATTGTGGCCTATGGAATGTTTTCACACTCCTCTTCAATGGTTGTGCGAAGTTGTCTGGAACACGATGTCGTACACATCGATCCAGATCATCCCAAACATGCTCAATGGGTGACATTGTGTATAGATCCTTGCGACATGGGGCCGTGCATTATCATGCTGAAACATGAGGTGATGGCAGTGGATGAATGGCACGACAATGGGCCTCAGGATCTTCTCACGTTATCTCTGTGCATTCAAATTGCCATCGATAGAACACCATTTTGTTCGTTGTTCATAGCTTATGCCTGCCCATACCATAACCCCACCGCCACCATGGGGCACTCTGTTCACAACGTTGACGTCAGCAAACTGCTCGCCCAAACGACGCTATACACGCTCTCTGCCATCTGCCCAGTACAGTTGAAACCGGGATTCATCCATGAAGAGTGCCAGTGGCCATCGAATGTGAGCATTTGCCAACTGAAGTCGGTTACGACGCCGAACTGTAGTCAGATCAAGACCCTGGTGTGGACAAGGCAGCAGCTACTCTTCCTGGGGTCCAACCACAATTTACATACAATAAAACAATCCATAACACAACACCTTATTACACACTACTCTACCATAACATATTTACAGTACAAAATCAATAATACAGCAAAATAACAATATTAAAATGTGTGTTGTTAGAGTGCGTGTTAGCATGTGTTTGCGAATGCTGTGTGTGTGTGTGTGTGTGTGTGTGTGTGTCTTTTCACAGTCCGCGCTATTCCATAAAGTGTAGTTTTATCTTTTTTTTTTTTTTTGATTTTACTGCTTGACTGAGTTACATGATGTGGAATAGAGTTCCATGTAGTCTTGGCTCTATGTAGTACTGTGCGTTTCCCGTAGTCTGTTCTGGACGAGCTTCCCTGAGACGGTTTCTGACAGTTTGTGCAGAAATTGTTCAGTTGTACAAACCCACAGTTTCATCAGCTGTCCTGGAGGTTGGTCTCAGACGATCCCAAACATGAAGAAACCGGATATGGAGGTCCTGGGCTGGCGTGGTTATACATGGTCTGCGGTTGTGAGGTCGGTTGGACGTACTGCCAAATACTATAAAACGACATTGGAGGCGGCTTATGGTAGAGAAATTAACATTCAATTATCTGGCAACAGCTCTGGTGGACATTCCTGGAGTCATCATGCCAATTGCACGTTCCCTCAAAACTTGACACGTGTGACATTGTGTTGTGTGACGAAACTGCACATTTTAGAGTGGAATTTTACTGTCCCCAGCACAAGGAGCACCTGTGTAATGATCATGCTGTTTAATCAGTTTCTTGATATGCCACACCTGTCAGGTGGATGGATTATCTTGTCAAAGGAGAAATGCTCACTAGCAAGGATGTAAACAAATTTGTGCACAAAATTTGAGAGAAAAACGCTTTTTGTGAATATTTCTGGGATCATTTATTTCAGCTCATGAAACATGGGACCAACACTTTACATGCTGTGTTTATATTTTCGTTCAGTGTATATCATCTATTATTTGTTAACTTTGCCATGAAATGAGGAGCAGCAGTACAGAACCATCACTAGACCGGCACCTTCCTCACTCGCTAGATCAGCAATGTGCCAGATGTGCAATTGAAGGGGAATTGAACTAAAAAATCTAAACTTGTTAGGTTTCTTCCAGACCAAAATGTTTTACTTCTGATGTGATTTAACCATTGACATGGACTCAGAGCATCCAATTGCGTATTTTCTCTATAAACAATTACTGAGAACATCATTTGGGAAAATATATACTGCATTTTTTGGGGGGAAAATCTGATTTTATAGGGCCCCCTTAGTTGCTTATTTTTATATTTTTGTTCAGTGTATTTTGTCAAATTGTGTTTATTTATTTACTTCTTCTTTCTGATCAAGTTGTTTGTGTTTGAAGACGAGGCGCTAATGCCTCTCGTTCATCTAATTGAATTAAGTGCTGACATTTCCCATTACTTCCTTTCCAATGATAAAAGCAGCTTTTATGTGGGGCTTAATGAGAGCCTACTATAAACTACACCAAGCTGATTGCCTCACCCTCGCTGCGTTAGGCCACAACACACACACACGCGCGAGCGCGCACACACACTCAAAAAAACACACCCATACACACAATAACACTTTAAGACTTTTTTTTAGTAATTACCGGAGTTTAAGCAGCAAGTTATTTAGCCCTGCTGAATTACCATCCCCTCGCCTTGAGAGGCTGGTTTAGGATGTGTTATGTGGGCAGCTTGTCTCTCCCTTTTCTGTTTCCCTTCCTCCTTGTTTTGTCCCCTCTTTGTCTGTTGTATCTGTATGTGTGTTTGTCCCCATTAAGTGGGTGTGTCTGGAGTGGATCGGGGGGCGTGCTCAGGATCTGCCTCTCCTGTGCAGCTGCGGGTTGTTTCCAGTGATTCCTGCCTACGCAGCTGCATCCTATTCTCTCATCAACCTGCACTACTAATTCCTGGGCATGGCTCTCCACCGGCGCCAGATCGTTGTTCTTACTAGAGCGGTAACTTGGCTCACCAGTAGAGTAAATTGTCTTTGTCTTCAGCCTGGCTCTTTACTCTCCTTAACCTGTCGTTTGTTTTGTCTTCAGTTCAGACATACCTCCCAACCTGCCTGCCTGCCTTCCAGCCTGCCTGCCTGCCTGCCTGCCTGCCTGCCTGCCTGCCTGCCTCAGCCTCTCCTTCCTCCGGAGCCGACTAGCCCACTCTGTTCCTTTTCTTCAGTTGTTTTTGGACTAAGACAAATTGAACTTTTATTAAAATAATTTTTGTTTCTTCCACTCCCTTAGTCGTGTTTTGTTTCTCTGAGTGCTGGGTTTAACCATAGCTTAACAGAACGATCTGGCCATGGACCCAACAGAGAAACAGCACGGGGCAAACGAAGACAGCTTCCAACAAGCTATCCAGGCTCAAGGAACGTTGCTAGGACAGCATGACCAATTGATTCGGACTCTTTTGGAAGATAATCATCAACTGCTGAACCAGGTGACTCAGTTAACTACACAAGTCTCTAAATTATCTGTTATCAGTTCTCCATCTCTCTCTGACCCCCAGTTTGATGCACCCCAAGTTGTTTCCTCTGACATTATGCAGGCTTCGTTCCATCGGGAACCCCCTGTCACGTCGCCTGAACCGTTCAATGGAGAATTGGACAAGTGCCGGGGATTTTTGCTTCAGTGTGACTTGATTTTTCGGCAGAGACCACTGTCGTTTTCTACTGATTCCTCTAAGGTACATTATGTTCTGGGGCTGTTAAGAGGAGAGCTCTGGTTTGGGCTGAGGCTGTATGCTCAAATCAAACTTTGACTGGATTGACTTTTGCTGATTTTTCTGCTAAATTGAAGACTGTTTTTGACCATCCTGACCATGTGGGTAATTCCTCCAAGATACTTTTTAATTTGAGGCAGGGGTTCTAACAGTGTGGCTGAGTACTCTATTGAGTTCTGGACTTTGGCAGCGGACTCCAAGTGGAACAATGTGGCACTTCAAGGAGCATTTCTAAATGGTTTGAATGAAGCCATTAAGGATGAACTGGCTGCTCGTGACGGGCCACATGATTTACATTCTCTCGTTTCCCTGTCCATTAAGCTAGACAACCGGTTGCGGGAGGCGTCGGGAGAGAGGCGGTCGGCCACATCTAGGAGGACGAGTTCCCCAGCCTTCAACCACTCGAGTCTCGCCTCCCGGAGCCGGCAGCTTCTTGTTCCTGATCCCATCCTGAGCACAGAGGAGGAACCAATGCAAGTGGGTCGAGCTCGACTACCTCCAGCAGAGCGGCAACGGCGCCTCCAGGCGGATGAGTGCCTGTACTGTGGAGACGCCACACACATTCTGGCTACATGCCCTAAGCGACCAAAAGACAAGGCTCGCTCGTAACGGTGGGTCTACTTGCGAGCCCAGAGTTAGATCCTGAACCCATCATTCCCCGATTACAAGTACCTGTAACCTTACGTTTCCAGAGTCATTCCCTGCCACTCTCAGCTCTCATAGACTCAGGTGCAGAAGACAACTTTATTAGCCACCAGTTCGTTACACAAGCTCGTATCCCCATGGAGCCACTACCTACCCCCATTCGGGTCACAGCCCTTGATGGGCGCCTCCTTGCGGAGATAACTCATCAAACCACCCCCGTTTCCCTAGTGATTTCTGGCAATCATTGTGAAAGCATTCAGTTAAGAGTTATGTCTGGCTCAGCTACCTCCCTAATCCTTGGCTTCCCCTGGTTGGCTCTTCACAACCCACAAATTGATTGGACACATCACACCATTCTCAGTTGGAGCACTAACTGCCATTCAGAGTGCCTTAGGTCAGCGGTTTCCCCCCACTAAGTGTAACCCAACTCATCCCTCAGCTCCTCTCGATCTGTCATCTGTCCCCAAAGAATACCATGACTTAGCGGAGGTTTACAGTAAGGACAAGGCTCTGTCTCTACCACCACATAGGCCTTATGATTGCCCTATTGAACTGCTTCCTGGTGCTCCCTTGCCCTCTAGTCGCTTATACAATCTGTCCCGACTGGAAAGAGAGGCAATGGAGCAGTATATTGGTGATTCTCTGGCCTCGGGCATAATCCGTCCCTCGTCGTCTCCTTTGGGTGCAGGTTTCTTTTTCGTTGAAAAGAAAGACAAGTCGTTATGCCCCTGTATCGATTTCAGGGGTTTAAACAACATAACTGTTAAAAACAAGTATCCCCTTCCACTCATCAACTCAGCTTTTGAACCTCTGGATGGCGCCACAGTTTTCTCCAAGCTCGACCTCAGGAACGCTTATCACCTTGTCAGAATCCGAAAGGGAGATGAGTGGAAAACCGCTTTCAACACTCCACTGGGGCATTTTGAGTATTTGGTCATGCCCTTTGGGCTCTCAAACGCCCCTGCTGTATTCCAAGCCATGGTGAACGATGTTCTTAGGGATTTTTTGAACCGTTTTGTCTTTGTATACCTGGATGATATTCTTGTTTTTTCCAAGTCACCCGAGGAGCATGAGTCACACGTCCGTCAAGTCCTTCAACGGCTCTTGGAGAATAAGCTGTACGTCAAAGCAGAAAAGTGTGAGTTCCACAAACAGTCTACATCGTTCCTTGGTTTCATCATTTAGAGCGGGCAGGTGAAGGCGGACCCGGAGAAGATCCGGGCAGTGACGGAATGGCCCACACCCACCACCCGTAAGCAACTTCAACGATTTTTGGGCTTTGCTAACTTCTACCGTAGATTCATTAAGGGTTTTAGTAAAGTGGTGGCACCCCTTACTAGACTCACATCCCCAAAAGTCCCTTTTCTGTGGTCCCCTGAGGCGGAGCAGGCGGTAGGGGTTTTGAAGGAACTGTTTTCCACCTCCCCCGTGTTGATACACCCCAATACCTCTCTGCAGTTTATTGTGGAGGTGGACGCGTCTGACTCAGGTGTGGGAGCAGTCCTCTCCCAGCGCTCCCCCACTGACCAAAAGCTTCACCCCTGTGCTTTTTTCTCCAAGAAATTGTCACCCACAGAACGGAATTACGACGTTGGAAACCGGGAACTGCTGGCGGTTAAGCTAGCACTGGAAGAATGGCGGCACTGGCTGGATGGAGCTGAACTGCCGTTTGTGGTCTGGACAGACCACAAAAACTTGGCTTACATCCAAGCCACTAAGAGAATCAACTCACGCCAAGCCAGATGGGCCCTGTTTTTTAGTAGGTTTAACTGTATTCTTACATACAGACCGGGGTCAAGAAATGTTAAACCAGATGCTTTGTCCCGCCAGTTTGCTGACCCTTCGGAGACCAGCGAGCCTGAGGCAGTCCTACCTTCCTCATGCGTCGTGGCGGCAGTACAGTGGGAGATCGAGTCTCTTGTGAAGACTGCACTTGCCACGGACCCGGGACCGGGTGATGGACCTCCCAACCTACTCTTTGTTCCCGAGACGGTCCGGTCTCAGGTGTTGCAGTGGATTCACACCTCCCGTTTTGCTGGTCACCCTGGGATGAGACGCACGTTGACGCTGCTTAGGAGATATTTTTGGTGGCCTTCAATGGAAACTGACGTTCGGGCTTTTGTGGCAGCCTGTTCAACCTGTGCTCGGGGCAAAGCCTCCCATCAGTCCCCTTCGGGCTGCTGCTACCCCTCCCAGTTCCCAGTCCGTCCCTGGTCCCACATAGCCATGGATTTTGTCACCAGCCTACCCAAGTCTGAAGGTAATGATACTATACTTACCATTGTGGACAGATTCTCTAAATCTGTTCACTATATAGCATTACCGTCTGCCAGTGAGACAGCGGACCTCCTAGTCCAACATGTATTCCGTCCCCATGGAATACCTGTGGACATCGTATCTGATAGAGGCCCACAGTTTACTTCCCGTGTTTGGAAGGTTTTCTGTTCTGCTTTGGGTGCTTCCGTTAGTCTGTCCTCAGGGTTTCATCCCCAGACCAACGGTCAAACAGAAAGAGCCAATCAAAACCTCGAAGCAACCCTTCGTTGTGTGGCTGCTCAACATCCATCATCCTGGGCCAAACATCTGCCTTGGATAGAGTACGCCCACAACTCCCTCACCACCTCTGCCACCGGCCTTTCACCCTTCGAAGTAACCATGGGTTATCAACCCCCTCTGTTTCCTGCTCAGGAGAAGGAATTGGCTGTTCCTTCGGTTCAGGAGAACCTCCGTCGCTGCCAGAGAGTGTAGAGCGACGCTCGGGAAGCGTTGCTTCGGACCACCGACAGGAACAAGACGACAGCGGATAGGAGCAGGACTCCCGCACCTGTGTTTCATCCTGGTCAAGAAGTTTGGCTGTCATCTAAGAACGTACCTCTTCGTACCAAATCACGCAAGCTGTCTCCTCGGTACCTGGGTCCGTTTGTGGTGGAGTCCATCGTTAACCCCGCTGCGGTTCGTTTGAAGTTGCCTTCAGCCATGAAGATTCACCCTACTTTCCACGTCTCCCAACTGAAACCTGTGTCCTCCAGCCTTTTGTGTCCGCCCGGCAGATCCACCTCCACCTGTTCGCCTCATTGACGACCATCCGGCCTACACCGTCAGTAGGCTCCTGGACTCTCGGAGGCGGGGTAGGGGTCTCCAATACCTAGTCGATTGGGAAGGTTATGGACCAGAGGAGAGGTCTTGGGTCCCTAAGCGTTTTGTGTTGGATCCTCAGCTGATCACGGACTTCCATCACGACAACCCTGACAGGCCTGGTGGGTCGCCAGGTGGCGACCATTGAGGGGGGTACTGTTATGTGGGCAGCTTGTCTCTCCCTTTTCTGTTTCCCTTCCTCCTTGTTTTGTCCCCTCTTTGTCTGTTGTATCTGTATGTGTGTTTGTCCCCATTATGTGGGTGTGTCTGGAGTGGGATCGGGGGCGTGCTCAGGATCTGCCTCTCCTGTGCAGCTGCGGGTTGTTTCCAGTGATTCCTGCCTACGCAGCTGCATCCTATTCTCTCATCAACCTGCACTACTAATTCCTGGGCATGGCTCGCCACTGGCGCCAGATCGTTGTTCTTACTAGAGTGGTAACTTGGCTCACCAGTAGAGTAAATTGTCTTTGTCTTCAGCCTGGCTCTTAACTGTCCTTAACCTGTCATTTGTTTTGTCTTCAGTTCAGACATACCTGCCTGCCTGCCTGCCTGCCTGCCTCAGCCTCTCCTTCCTCCGGAGCCGACTAGCCCACTCTGTTCCTTTTCTTCAGTTGTTTTTGGACTAAGACAAATTGAACTTTTATTAAAATAATTTTTGTTTCTTCCACTCCCTTAGTCGTGTTTTGTTTCTCTGAGTGCTGGGTTTAACCATAGCTTAACAGGATGAGTCTGACCGCAGAGCGACGGAAAAGCAGCCAAGTGCTCAGCATATGTAGGAACTCCTTCAAGAACTCCTTCAAGACTGTTGGAAAATAATTCCATTCTAATGCCATGACATCATTTTCTGGAATTTTGCAAGCTGTTTAAAGGCACAGTCAACTTAGTGTATGTAAACCTCTGACCCACTGGAATTGTGATACAGTGAATTAGTCAAATAATCTGTCTGTAAACAATTGTTGGAAAAATTACTTGTGTCATGCACAAAGTAGATGTCCTAACCGACTTGCCAAAACTATAGTTTGTTAACAAGAAATTTGGGGAGTGGTTGAAAAACGAGTTTTAATGACTCCAACCTAAGTTTTACATTTACGTCATTTAGCCGACGCTCTTATCCAGAGCGACTTACAAATTGGTGCATTCACCTTATAGCCAGTGGGATAACCACTTTACAATGTTTTTTATTTTATTTAGATAATTTTTATTGTTTCCTATTATCATTTTTTTTTTTTGGGCGGGGGGTAGAAGGATTACTTTATCCTATCCCAGGTATTCCTTAAAGAGGTGGGGTTGCAAGTGTCTCCGGAAGGTGGTGAGTGACTCCGCTGTCCTGGCGTCGTGAGGGAGCTTGTCCACCATTGGGGTGCCAGAGCAGCGAACAGTTTTGACTGTGCTGAGCGGGAACTGTGCTTCCGCAGAGGTAGGGGGGCCAGCAGGCCAGAGGTGGATGAATGCAATGCCCTCGTTTGGGTGTAGGGACTGATCAGAGCCTGAAGGTATGGAGGTGCCGTTCCCCTCACAGCTCCGTAGGCAAGCACCATGGTCTTGTAGCAGATGCGACCTTCAACTGGAAGCCAGTGGAGTGTGCGGAGGAGCGGGGTGACGTGAGAGAACTTGGGAAGGTTGAACACCAGACGGGCTGTAGCATTCTGGATGAGTTGTAGGGGTTTAATGGCACAGGCAGGGAGCCCAGCCAACAGCGAGTTGCAGTAATCCAGACGGGAGATGACAAGTGCCTGGATTAGGACCTGTGCCGCTTCCTGTGTAAGGCAGGGTTGTACTCTCCGAATGTTGTAGAGCATGAACCTACAGGATTGGGTCACCGCCTTGATGTTAGCGGAGAACGACAGGGTGTTGTCCAGGGTCACGCCAAGGCTCTTCGCACTCTGGGAGGAGGACACAATGGAGTTGTCAACCGTGATGGCGAGATCATGGAACGGGCAGTCCTTCCCCGGGAGGAAGAGCAGCTCCGTCTTGCCAAGGCTCAGCTTGAGGTGGTGATCCGTCATCCACACTGATAGGTTTGCCAGACATGCAGAGATGCGATTCACCACCTAAGTGTATGTAAACTTCCGACTTCAACTGTATATATTTATACTCAGGACTACGACATTGCTTGTCCTAATATTTCTATATTTCTTAATTCCATTCCATTACTTTTAGATTTGTGTGTATTGTTGTGTATTGTTAGATATTACTGAACTGTTGGAGCTAGGAACACAAGCATTTCGCTACACCCGCAATAACATCTGCTAAATATGTGTATGCGACCAATAACATTTGATTTGATTTGATAAAAAAGCATCTAGACATTATCTTTTAGACTAGCATTTGGTTTGCAACAGCGGAGATTTCAATAAACCTTGTTGTCTGTGTCTAATTTTCTTACATTTACATTTTAGTCATTTAGCAGACGCTCTTATCCAGAGCGACTTACAGTTAGCGCATACATTATTTTTATCGAACCCACAACCCTGGCGTTGCAAACACCATGCTCTACCAACTGAGCTACATCCCCTGCCGGCCATTCCCTCCCCTACCCTGGACGAATTGTGCGCCACCCCATGGGTCTCCCGGTCGCGGCCGGCTACGACAGAGCCTGGATTCGAACCAGGATCTCTAGTGGCACAGCTAGCACTGCGATGCAGTGCCTTAGACCACAGCGCCACTCGGGAGTCTCAGACCTTTGCAATGTTGTTTGACCGTGTCCGAACGAGACAGACAGCATGTTGAGCTGGTTGTAATAGCAACACAGAAAAACTTTCCATTGACTGGCTAAGTCGACACCTTGTTGCAAAAACAAAAATAGATGAGTGGAACATTTCTTTTGGTATTTTCAGCGGCATGGATGAATGGGAGAGAGATAGAGAAAGTGATGGCAATACCCAGGCATGCAGATTTTGGCGGATACTGTATTGAATGGCCTAGAGAAAAGCCACAACGAAGAAAACACCGTTAGGAATACAAGCTGGGCAGAGAAGAAAAAAGCAGTCGTCTTCAAAACGAGTTTTACATCCTTCTCCGCCGTCTTCATGGAAATGTCCGAAGTGGGAAGGGGAGCAGTACAGGTAAGCTACCTGGCACCAGAGTGGGCTCAACCAGGTTCTAAATGACCCACCCATCGGTCGCAGCTGGTGCCTTATGAAGAACAACGAATTTGCCACCTCGAATCATGTACAGTGCATTCGGAAAGACCTCAGACCACATTTTGTTACGTTACAGTGAAATTCTAAAATTGATTAAATAAATAAAAATCCTCATCAATCTACACACAATACCCCATAATGACAAAGTGAAAACAGGTTTTTAGAAAATTTTGCAAATTTATGAAACATAAAAAACTTAAATACATTATTTACATCAGTATTCAGACCCTTTGCAATGAGACACGAAATTGAGCTCAGGTGCATCCTGTTTCCATTGATCATCCCTTAGATGTTTCTACAACTTGATTGGAGTCCACCTGTGGTAAATTCAATTGATTTGACATGATTTGGAAAGGCACACACCTGTCTATATAAGCTCCCACAGTTGACAGTGCATGTCAGAGCAAAAACAAAGCCATGAGGTCGAAGGAATTGTCCGTAGAGCCCGAGACAGGATTGTGTCAAGGCACAGATCTGTGGAATGGTACAAAAACATTTCTGCAGAATTGAAGGTCCCCAAGAACACAGTGGCCTCCATCATTGTTAAATGGAAGAAGTTTGGAACCACCAAGACTCTTCCTAGAGCTGGCCGCCCGGCCAAACTGAGCAATCGGGGGAGAAGGGTCTTGGTCAGGGAGGTGACCAAGAACCCGATGTTCATTCTGACAGAGCTCCAGAGTTCCTCTGTGGAGATGGGAGAACCTTTCAGAAGGACAACTATCTCTGCAGCACTCCACCAATCAGGCCTTTATGGTAGAGTGGCCAGACAGAAGCCACTCCTCAGTAAAAGGCACATGACAGCCCGCTTGGAGTTGCCAAAAGGCACCTAAAGGACTCTCAGACCGTGAGAAACAAGATTCTCTGGTCTGATGAAACCAAGAGAATCTGGGAGACAATTCAGGATCGAGGGAAAGATGAACAGAGAGATCCTTGATGAAAACCTGCTCAGGACCTAAGACTGGGGTGAAGGTTCACCTTCCAACAGGACAATGAACCTAAGCACACAGCCAAGACAATTCAGGAGAGGCTTTGGGACAAGTCTCAATGTCCTTGAGTGGTCCAGCCAGAGCCTGGACTTGAATCCGATCAAAAATCTCTGGAGAGACCTGAAAATAACTGTGCAGCGACGCTCCCCATCCAACCTGACAGAGCTTGAGAGGATCTGCAGAGAAGAATGGGAGAAACTCCCCAAATACAGCTGTGCCAAGCTTGTAGCGTCATACCCAAGGAGACTTGAGGCTGTAATCGCTGCCAAAGGTGCTTCAACAAAGTACTGAGTAAAGGGTCTGAATACGTAGGTAAATGTGATATTTCAGTTTTTAATTTTGTATAAATGTGCAAACATTTCTACAAACCAGTTTTTGCTTTGTCATTATAGGGTATTGTGTGTAGATTGATGAGAGGAAAAAACAATTTAATCAATTTTAGAATAAATCTGTAGCGTAACAAAATGTGGAAAGAGTCAAGGGGTCTGAATACTTTCCGAATGCACTGTATTTCTGGCCAACATCAAACAGCTAAGATAGCAAGGAATAGATATCACAAACAGCCACCCTCCCATCACCGATAAGGACATGACCTATCTAAAAAAACTCCCAGGCTCTGAATCCCGGTACACCAAAGGGGCTGGTCCAAAACGTGTGGTTCGACCTCCAGTTACATCTGGATTGAAGAGGAAAAGAGGGGAACAAACAACTAAGCCCAACTCATTCCTCATAAAAACAGATGAGGATGGTCCAAGGTATGTTGTTCATAGCCTGTTTGTGTTATATAAGTTGCACTTGCAATTAGGCTACAATGTTTTCTCTCTCTCCCATACGCCCCTCTCGCATATAACGAAGCTACGAATAATAATCTGGACCCAAGGGAGAGGGGCAGGGAGTCGAAGACGGTGGCATCACTGGAGAAATGTGTATCAAAATGGAGAACGGCCCTGCTGTTTATCTCCACCCAAGGAGAGGAGTGGAACGGGGACTCGATCTGGTACACGTCAAAGCCGATGGGAGTGAACTATTTGGCAGCACTGCTACCTGCATGGCAGGCCGATGGGAGTGAACTATTTGGCAGCACTGCTACCTGCAGGGCAGGCCTATGGGAGTGAACTATTTGGCAGCACTGCTACCTGCAGGGCAGGCCGATGGGCGTGAACTATCTGGTAGCACTGCTACCTGCAGGGCAGGCCTATAGGAGTGAACTATTTGGCAGCACTGCTACCTGCAGGGCAGGCCTATGGGAGTGAACTATTTGGCAGCACTGCTACCTGCAGGGCAGGCCTATGGGAGTGAACTATTTGGCAGCACTGCTACCTGCAGGGCAGCGCAGGACCACTACAATCCAGAAACTGGCCAATGCTGGTTTAGAAGCGAGGGAGATGATGTCAGTGAGTGGGCATCGGTGCGAAGGTTCCCTCCATAGCTACTGGCGTCCCTCACTGACAGATAGAAAACGCTGGAGCAACATCCAGGCGGTGTCAGAGGAAGGCCCTCAAAATTGTCAAAGACTCCAGCCACCCTAGTCATAGACTGTTCTCTCTGCTACCGCACGGCAAGCGGTACCGGAGTGCCAAGTCTAGGTCCAAAAGACTTCTCAACAGCTTCTACCCCCAAGCCATAAGACTCCTGA
This sequence comes from Coregonus clupeaformis, assembly GCF_020615455.1. NCBI lineage: Eukaryota > Metazoa > Chordata > Actinopteri > Salmoniformes > Salmonidae > Coregonus > Coregonus clupeaformis. Next base: position 37,653,990 of record NC_059196.1, read on the forward strand.
ACAGCTAATCATGGCTACCCTGACTATTTGCACTACCCCCCCACCCCATCCTTTTTACGCTGCTGCTACTCTGTTAATTATTTATGCATAGTCACTTTAACTCTACCCACATGTACATATTACTTCAACTACCTCAACTAGCCGGTGCCCCCGCACATTGACTCTGCACCGGTACCCCCCTTTATATATAGCCTCCCTACTGTTATTTTATTTTACTTCTGCTCTTTTTTTCTCAACACTTTTTTTGTTGTTGTTTTATTTTTACTTTTTTTTGTTAAAAATAAATGCACTGTTGGTTAAGGGCTGTAAGTAAGCATTTCACTGTAATGTCTGCACCTGTTGTATTCGGCGCATGTGACCAATACAATTTGATTTGATTTGATTTGAAAACAAAGAGAACACCGCAGCACCATCAACACCCAAAAGGCGGAAGCAAGGCAGCAGTACTAGTGGCACAGACCCCAACAGATATTTCAACCAATGCATCATCCAGGGCGATGTACAGATAGACACATGTGACATACAGTGGGTAGCTAGCTATCTTAGCTGCTGTTGATAACAAACATAATGTATGGTTTCAATGATTCAAATCAGTTCAAGTGAATGTTATGGCTTGTCTTTATTTTGTCTGAACAGTGTCCTGACAAGAGGGCACATTTTCTATGCCAGGCGAAATTGCACATTATTAGCTCATTGTTATGGATGTATCCAAATAAACATCACTAGAAAACAGCTACAGTTATTACTGTTATTCTGGCTGCACTGTTTGACGCCACTGTGTAGCCGTAGTTGGCTACCTGTAGCAAGCAAGGGATAAGAACGTTGCCAGCTTGGCAACGGAACCTTTTCGAACGACTGGGTCGCATCCATAGATATAGAACACAAATACTTTGTGACTGGGTCGCGTCTCTGGCAACCTAACCGATAGAATGAACCACCAACCAGCTTGGGTAGCAACCCTAGATTTGTGTAGGGGCTATATCTCGTGGAAGGATGAAATAGTATGAATACATTCATCACAATAAAGTTTTTTTATGAAAATATGACTATCATTATTTGAATATGTTGGTAATCCATTGTATAAATGTGATAATGCCCTCGAAACCGGTGTGTGTGTGTGTGTGTGTGTGTGTGTGTGTGTGTGTGCAACAAGCTCTCACAGTCTCACTGCATAATTGGAAGTTTGTGCATTTTTCTCCAAATTTCAAATTTTGAAGTTGCTCGAAACGTCAAATTTCAAAGTGTTTTTGACACCCTGGGTTGACTCCTCCTGCTCAGCATTGTTCCAAATGTCAAATTTCGAAGATAAGGTTGTGCTGTTTTGCATTACTCTGCTCAGCCTGTCCTAATCTGTCACTGCTGCCACAGCACATACAACAGGGGGGAAGCACCGTGTGCGTGTGTATAGAGGGAAGCAAATGAGTAAGATGTACTGTCTGAATGTTTATACAGAGATGTACTGTCTGAATGTGTATACAGAGATGTACTGTCTGAATGTGTATACAGAGATGTACTGTCTGAATGTGTATACAGAGATGTACTGTCTGAACGTGTATACAGAGATGTACTGTCTGAATGTTTATACAGAGATGTACTGTCTGAATGTGTATACAGAGATGTACTGTCTGAATGTGTATACAGAGATGTACTGTCTGAATGTGTATACAGAGATGTACTGTCTGAACGTGTATACAGAGATGTACTGTCTGAATGTGTATACAGAGATGTACTGTCTGAATGTGTATACAGAGATGTACTGTCTGAACGTGTATACAGAGATGTACTGTCTGAACGTGTATACAGAGATGTACTGTCTGAACGTGTATACAGAGATGTACTGTCTGAATGTGTATACAGAGATGCACTGTCTGAATGTGTATACAGAGATGTACTGTCTGAACGTGTATACAGAGATGTACTGTCTGAATGTGTATACAGAGATGTACTGTCTGAATGTGTATACAGAGATGTACTGTCTGAATGTTTATACAGAGATGTACTGTCTGAATGTGTATACAGAGATTTACATTTACATTTACGTCATTTAGCAGACGCTCTTATCCAGAGCGACTTACAGGAGCAATTAGGGTTAAGTGCCTTGCTCAAGGGCACATCGACAGATTTTTCACCTAGTTGGCTCGGGGATTAGAACCAGCGACCTTTTCGGTTACTGGCACAACGCTCTTAACCACTAAGCTACCTGCCGCCCGTGTGTATACAGAGATGTACTGTCTGAATGTGTATACAGAGATGTACTGTCTGAACGTGTATACAGAGATGTACTGTCTGAATGTGTATACAGAGATGCACTGTCTGAATGTGTATACAGAGATGTACTGTCTGAATGTGTATACAGAGATGTACTGTCTGAACGTGAATACAGAGATGTACTGTCTGAATGTGTATACAGAGATGTACTGTCTGAATGTGTATACAGAGATGTACTGTCTGAATGTTTATACAGAGATGTACTGTCTGAATGTGTATACAGAGATGTACTGTCTGAATGTGTATACAGAGATGTACTGTCTGAATGTGTATACAGAGACCTACTGTCTGAATGTGTATACAGAGATGTACTGTCTGAATGTGTATACAGAGACCTACTGTCTGAATGTGTCAGTGTTGTTGATGCATTTCAAATATGTGTGTGTATGTAAACCTTTGTGTGTGTGTGTGTGTTTATTGTCGCAGAGCATTTTACCTGTGTTACTACGGGGGGATATAGGAGGGTTTTATTTGTGAGAGTTCATGGCTGTGAGTTGCAGCAGAACCCCTCTAATCCCACTGCAATCACCTCATGACTGATTAAAACCATGGAGCCACGAATGGAGGGAGCAGAGGAGAGGGAGGGAGGGGGAGAGATGGAGGGACAAAAGACAGCTTTTTCACAGTGTCCTTCACAGAGCACATCACATCACAATCCTAAAGATTGGAGCGAAGAAAAGCATAATAACAAATGAAAACACACGCACACACGCACACACACACACACACACACACACACGCACACACACACACACACACACACACACACACGCACACACACACACACACATGCATACACACACACACGCACACACACACACACACATGCGGACACGCGCACACACACGCACACACACACACACACACGGACACGCGCACACGCGGACACGCACACGCACACACACACACACACAGGACTGGTTTTACGTCTGAAAGTGCATTGCGTGAGGATTTGTATTTTGCTACACACATCATCTAAAAGTTTGGTTGGATGCATTTATCAAACTATTCTACAACATCAGCCTAACTGGCAACTAAAAAAAAATAAAAAATAAACCACGAAATCAGCGTCTGAGGCATTGGGTATCCTACTGAGGCTGGGTCACATCAGCAGAAATGTCATTAATTAGGGGTGATATGAGAATGGGTGTAGTCACACAAACAAACAAACTATCCATGAATCACTAGCAGTCACGCACCTAGCTACAGTCTCAGAGAGAGGGGGGGGGAATAAGTTAGAGAAAGAAAGAGATGGAGGAGAGGGAGAAATAGATAGTGTGACATCAGAGAGAGAGACAGAGACAGAGAATGTGATTGTTATCTAACATCACACCAGGTGTTTCTGGCTGTGTTGGTTCATGAGAGAGGCCCAAAGTGTTGTGTTCTGTATCTAACACACCATTCATCATCATCACTAGCCCAGCTAATGAAGAACATCGTCTGAGGAGAGCAACCACGGACCAGACTAGTACACAGAGGAGAGAGGGTGGGGAGGGAGACACACACACACACACATATGAATACACAACACATAGACCTTCATACACTGAGGAATAGACGCGAGCGCGCGCACACACACACACACACACACACACACACACACACACACACACACACACACACACACACACACACACACACACACAGTAGAATGACGTGGGTCTAATGGGGCCTGACCGGTAGCTGCTTAACGAGGAGCGCTAACAGGTGCTCCTCATTAAGGCCAGAAGAAAGGAGGAGTGGAGATAGAGAAGAAAAACAGTGGGAAGAGAAGAGAAGAGCAAACGATGCGCTGATATTCCCGTGTTCACCATTAGTGTCTGCTGTGTTAGTGAAGACTCAGCCTCCCTCCTCCTCTCCCTCTCTCCTCCTCTCCCTCTCCCTCTCTCCCTCTCTCCTCCTCTCCCTCTCCCTCTCTCCCTCTCTCCTCCTCTCCCTCTCTCCTCCTCTTCCTCTCTCCTCCTCTTCCCCATCTCCCCCTCTTTTCTTCCTCAGCTCATCTACTACAGGAGCTGAAAACTATTTATTCACTTTAGATGAATATAGCTCCCTCCATCCATCTCTCTCTCTCTCTCTCTCTCTCTCTCTCTCTCTCTCTCTCTCTCTCTCTCTCTCTCTCTCTCTCATCCCTCTCTCCCATGCAGCTCCCCTCTGCTCTTCTCCTTTACCCCCATACCATCTCCATCCCTCTCTCTCTCTGTGGGCTCAAACTGGAGCATGTATATGGGGGGCTGGTGAACCATCCGGGGGACTTTGTAGGGGTGTGGGGCGTCAGGGGAGTTATATGTACAGTGGACGAGCAGGGGGGCTTGGTTCTAACTTTCTAGGTCCGTTAAAAGGAAATAAAGCTTATGCTTTTAACGATGTAACTATTGGCCAATGAAGGTATTCTCCCCCTCTCTCATGCAGCTCCCCTCTTCTCTTCTCCTCCACCACCCCCCACCATCTCCATCCCTCTCTCTCTGTTTCTCCCTCTTTCATCCCTCTCTCCCATGCTGCTCCCCTCTGCTCTTCTCCCTCTACCATTAGGCAGGACAATAGAACGAGTCAAAATTCACCCAAGGCTGAAAAACGGATCTAACGTTCTCAGAGCCTATTTTGACTGGAATGATGCTTAGAATTCCATTTCGCCTAAATGGCACAAACAAATGTATCCCTTTTCATATTACCACTACAATCTGTTCTTAGGACGAAACAACAACAACAAAAAAACTTGTGTAGAAAGTAAACATCCGCACCTCGATGGTGTCAACTGTGCTTATGTCTGCGTAATGATAAAGTAGGGAAAAAATGAAAACTTCGGACTATTTCTGGTCTAGTAATCGATGACAGCCAAGCTCGCTGCCCAGACTTACATGATTACAAATAGGAGATTATCTTGATTAAAATGGTGTCCGACTTGAAAAAGTCTAAATATACACATTGAGAGATATTTGGCGAAATAAACCGGCATGTTTCGCCATAGGAAAACAATGGGCGGAGCTCAGGGTTCAAAGGGCAAAATGTATTTTGGGGATAGCATTTGATGACAACCGAGCTCGCTGCCCAGACTTACATAATTACAAAGAGGAGATTCTCTTGATTAAAAAGGTGCCCGACTTGAAAAAAATCTAAATATACACATTGCGAGATATTTTGCGAAATAGACAGACACACCTATAGTTCCCCTATAGAAAATAATGGGACGACCTCAGAGCTCCATGAGTCATTTTTTGTTGTTGTTGACGTTTTAACTACCAGTGTGGGCAGGTCTAATTGTCAACAATAGCGAAGCAGGCATTGTGACGTAGAACAATGGGCTGGGAATAGAACGTTCTGAACGCGAGTTGGTGCCACGGTGCTCAATAGAACTAATAGGAGCTGGCAAGGTGAAAAATGCCCTAAAATACAGTGGCTTGCGAATGTATTCACCCCCCTTGACATTTTTCCTATTTTGTTGCCTTACAACCTGGAATTAAAATGGATTTTTGGGGGGTTTGTATCATTTGATTTACACAATATGCCTACCACTTTGAAGATGCAAAATATATATAGAAACAAACAAGAAATAAGACAAAAAAAACGAAAAACTTGAGCATGCATAACTATTCACCCCCCCAAAGTCAATACTTTGTAGAGCCACCTTTTGCAGCAATTACAGCTGCAAGTCACTTGAGGTATGTCTCTATAAGCTTGGCACATCTAGCCACTGGGATTTGTGCCCATTCTTCAAGGCAAAACTGCTCCAGCTCCTTCAAGTTGGATGGGTTACGCTGGTGTACAGCAATCTTTAAGTCATACCACAGATTCTCAATTGGATTGAGGTCTGGGCTTTGACTAGGCCATTCCAAGACATTTAAATGTTTCCCCTTAAACCACTCGAGTGTTGCTTTAGCAGTATGCTTAGGGTAATTGTCCTGCTGGAAGGTGAACCTCCGTCCCAGTCTCAAATCTCTGGAAGACTGAAACAGGTTTCCCTCAAGAATTTCCCTGTATTTAGCGCCATCCATCATTCTGATCAGTTTCCCAGTCCCTGCCGATGAAAAACATCCCCACAGAATGATGCTGCCACCACCATGCTTCACAGTGGGGATGGTGTTCTTGGGGTGATGAGAGGTGTTGGGTTTGCGCCAGACATAGCGTTTTCCTTGATGGCCAAAACACTTTTTAGATTCATCTGACCAAAGTACCTTCTTCCATATGTTTGGGGAGTCTCCCACATGGCTTTTGGCAAACACAAAACGTGTTTGCTTATTTTTACTTTAAGCAATGGCTTTTTTCTGGCCACTTCCGTAAAGCCCAGCTCTGTGGAGTGTACGGCTTAAAGGGGTCCTATGGACAGATACTCCAATCTCCGCTGTGGAGCTTTTCAGCTCCTTCAGGGTTATCTTTGGTCTCTTTGTTGCCTCTCTGATTAATGCCCTCCTTGCTTGGTCCGTGAGTTTTGGTGGGCGGCCCTCTCTTGGCAGGTTTGTTGTGGTGCCATATTCTTTTAATTCCTTAAAAATGGATTTAATGGTGCTCCGTGGGATGTTCAAAGTTTCTGATATTTTTTTATAGCCCAACCCTGATCTGTACTTCTCCACAACTTTGTCCCTGACCTGTTTGGAGAGCTCCTTGGTCTTCATGGTGCTTGGTCTTCATGGTGCTTGGTGGTGCCCCTTGCTTAGTGGTGTTGCAGACTGTGGGGCCTTTCAGAACAGGTGTATATATGCTGAGATCATGTGACAGATCATGTGACACTTAGATTGCACACAGGTGGACTTTATTTAACTAATTATGTGACTTCTGAAGGTAATTGGTTGCACCAGATCTTATTTAGGGGCTTCATAGCAAAGGGGGTGAATACATATGCACGCACCACTTTTCCGTTATTTATTTTTTCAAATGTTTTGAAACAATTAATTTTTTTCATTCCATTTCACCAATTTGGACTATTTGTTTATGTCCATTACATGAAATCCAAATAAAAATCAATTTAGATTACAGGTTGTAATGCAACAAAACAGGAAAAACGCCAAGGGGGATGGATACTTTTGCAAGTCACTGTAAGGCCTGTTTTTTCGTCATTACTTGAAAACTACAAGGACATTTGGTAATATTATGAAACTGGGCTCCACGGAGGATGCAACGAACTAGTTTTTATCCGAAAAAAGCGTTGTTAAAAATGTAATGTGTCCAGCCTACTACCATCACCTGGCGGCAGGTAGCTTAGTGGTTAAGAGCGTTGTGCCAGTAACCGAAAGGTCGCTGGTTCTAATCCCCAAGCCGACTAGGTGAAAAATCTGTCAATGTGCCCTTGAGCAAGGCACTTAACCCTAATTGCTCCTGTAAGTCGCTCTGGATAAGAGCGTCTGCTAAATGACTAAAATGTAAATGTAATCACTCTCGTTGCTATTCCTCCTCTCCCTCTCTGTAGATCCAGTCCAGGTTCATGTCAGTGATGGCACCAACAGTAATTGCTGGAATTCTGACCAACAGGTTAAAATAAATACATAAGCTGCAGGGAAGCAGTTCTTAGCACGCACGCACGCACACACACACACATACAATGTGATTTTCTGGATTTTTGTTTTAGATTCCGTCTCTCACAGTTGAAGTGTACCTATGATAAAAAATTACAGACCTCTACATGCTTTGTAAGTAGGAAAACCTGCAAAATCGGTAGTGTATCAAATATTTGTTCTCCCCACTGTATACACACACACGTGCACACACCTTGTCATGACGGATGGCTCTCCTCTTCCTAGGCCAGGAATTTACATTCTGTTTCACCTGTCCTAATGAGCCAGCTGGACCTATCTGTCACCATGGGATGGGCTCTTATTAACCCTGCCGCTGCACATGGAGACCTCCGCACAATTAACCATTAACTCGGGTCGCGCCAATGCACACAGGAAAGAGGGGGGAGGGGTTCTCATTAAACACTTTGAGCCCCGACAGAATCAATGACAGTGATGAATTGATTTGTAAGAGGTTCTCAGTGGCTCCGCTAGGCCCCCAGGGCTATGTGTGTATGTGTAGGGAGAGAGAGAAGGGAGAGAGGGAGAGAGAGAGGAAGGGAGAGAGAGAGAGGAGAGAGAGATATGGAGAGAGAGAGGGAGAGCGAGAGAGAGGAGAGAGAGAGGAGAGAGAGAGAGAAAGAGAGGAGAGAGAGAAGAGAGAGAGAGGAGAGAGAGGAGAGAAAGAGAGAGAGAGAGAGAGAGAGAGAGGGAGGGAGGGAGAGGGAGAGAACTCAAAGACTTGCATGTTTTTACAAAAAATATAGATTTAGAGTTTGATAAACTTGGATTTTTTGGCAGGGATATATACAGGATTCTACCATCCACAACATAACCTTCACTCCAAACCAAAACTCCAAACTACCAAGGATGACTATTCCCAAGCTATACAGCAAATGCTCTGGCAAACAAACTGAAACCTGAAAACACCATCCAACCTGGAACTGAGTGAGTAATGTTTAGTCTGAAGTTATTTTTTACTTTCAAAAACCAAGAAGAAAAATACAGTACAATAATATAATATATAATATGCCATTTAGCAGACGCTTTTATCCAAAGCGACTTACAGTCTTGTGTGCATGCATTTTTACGTATGGGTGGTCCGGGGATCGAACCCACTACCCTGGCATTACAAGCGTCATGCTCTACCAATTGAGCTAAAGAGGACCACCATACAATGATATATTTACTTTATAAGGACTGAATGCTAAGGCTACCAAGCTTGCTAGTAAAAAGAGATTCAACTTCAATTCGCACTGACGTGTTAAGTGAGAGGTGTCAAAGCCCTTGAGCCATACAATGGCTGGAGAGTCGCACAGTCTACCCCATTCAAATGGAGAGGCCTTAGAAGCACCCTCCCGCTGTTCATAGGTAATTAAAATACAGCACCCTCTGTATGTAAAGAATGATAAGACACGAAAAGAGTACAAAATGAAGCTCCTTATGGGAAATCAGGAGACCCTTTTTGCTGACTTTTATACAAATGGGAACATAATCAACCTTATCTTCCACACAGACCATCCCCTGGCATGGCACAGTGCTATATTAGCACACTACCCCTCTGTTAAGAGGGGGGGTGTTAGCGATGGGTGGAAACTCAGGATACTAGACAACAAGGACTCTGAGTCTGCTAATATAAATCTCTATAAATCTGGAACAGTATTGGTACAGGGCAACCCCAAACAGTTTCAGCTGGACTTCCACCTAATCAAAGAAATAGCTCAGCAGAAGAAGCTCTCCCTTGAGAAAGATAACCCCACCCTGAGCGGTCAGACCTCGTCATTAAATAACCCCACAGACGAACAACCCCAAGTGGAAAGTCAACTTCCCAGCACAGAGTACTACTCCCTAATTGACATGAAGGATGAATTCACCCAGCTGGAGGTAAGGCAGGGGGACTTGGAACAGCAGGTGATTACACTCCAGTCAGCACAGACCCAGACAACAGTCCAGCACAACAACACCCCTTAACTAGACCTGGAGAGCTGGAGGTGGAGAGATACTTATCTGAACTCTGGACTGTGGTGAGACAACATCAACAGGAGAAAGAGCAGGAGCAGGAGAAGAACAGAGCACTAGAGGAGATGATCAGAGTGCTGGAGGAGAAGGTGAGAACGATGATGGGTGACAGAGAACAACCCGTTAGAGAGCTGGCCACCCCCGCAGAGAAGCCAGCAGAACAGCCCACCTCAGATCCTGACCAAAGTCTCAACACCGCAACAGAGCAGTACACCCTAGACCCTGACCATAGCCTCGACATCACAGCCGGACAAACAAATGAAGAACTCCAAGCCCAGGGGATCCCAACCCCTCTGAGCACCCCCCCGTCAGCCACCCTGATAGCCCTCCTGACCACCTCCCCCACACCCACTGAGGACATACACAAGCCACAGATTGCACTCCTTATGGACTCAAACGGGAAATACATAAAAGAAAATAAACTTTTTCCCAAACACACAGTGTCTAAACTCTGGTGTCCAAACACCCAGCGCGCCCTAGACCTTCTGTCTGAGGACCAACTAGGATCACCCAGCCACATAATAATACACCCAGGCACAAACGACCTGAGAACACAGCAGGAAAGGGTGGCCACAGAACTCAAGGGAGTGATAGGAAAAGCTTCTTCTACTTTCCCCAACCCACAAGTGGTTATCTCAACCCTGCTACCACAAAAAGACTTCCAGCCTGCTACCATACAGCAGGTAAACGCAAGTATTTCCCATGACTGTGTCTCAAAACCAAATGTCTACCTGGCCCACCACTCCACCATGGACTTGAACAGCCTTTACGACCAGGTCCAGCTATACAAGGCAGCAGTGCCCACGTTCGCCCGGACCTTAAAGGATATCGCCCTGATCCACAGACCCAACACCTCACACAGGAGCAACAGATCAACACACACCCCGCCCAGACCAGCGAGACACTCTCCTAGACCTGCAGGACCCCCCCCTCCCCGGACCTACACATAGATGACCCCCGTCGAGAGGACCTACATCCAGACCACAGCACCACATCTACACCCCCAACCCCACCCCAACCAATTAACACCCCCCCAAGTCAACCATGCCCACACCCCATTTAGGCCCCCTCAGATCAGACCTATGCACCTCCTACCCACCCCATGCCCCCACTCCCGCAAAGAGGGCCTCAACATGAAAGTCACACATATGCCCAGGCCGTGAGCAGGCAAACAGGCACAACCGCCACTATTACATTAGCCCAAGCCAATGGCATGTACAAGATGCTCAGCAGGCTTTGCTCACAATTACTGGCCTGAGGACAAACCACATGACCAACAACATTAGACACGTTATGGAACACAAAGCCTTCAAATCAAATCAAAATCAAATCAAATTTTATTGGTCACATGCGCCGAATACAACAGATGCAGACATTACAGTGAAATGCTTACTTACAGCCCTTAACCAACAGTGCATTTATTTTTAACAAAAAAAGTAAAAATAAAACAACAACAAAAAAAGTGTTGAGAAAAAAAAGAGCAGAAGTAAAATAAAATAACAGTAGGGAGGCTATATATACAGGGGGGTACTGGTGCAGAGTCAATGTGCGGGGGCACCGGCTAGTTGAGGTAGTTGAAGTAATATGTACATGTGGGTAGAGTTAAAGTGACTATGCATAAATAATTAACAGAGTAGCAGCAGCGTAAAAAGGATGGGGTGGGGGGCAGTGCAAATAGTCCGGGTAGCCATGATTATCTGTTCAGGAGTCTTATGGCTTGGGGGTAGAAGCTGTTGAGAAGTCTTTTGGACCTAGACTTGGCACTCCGGTACCGCTTGCCGTGCGGTAGCAGAGAGAACAGTCTATGACTAGGGTGGCTGGAGTCTTTGACAATTTTTAGGGCCTTCCTCTGACACCGCCTTGGTATAGAGGTCCTGGATGGCAGGGAAGCTTGGCCCCAGTGATGTACTGGGCCATACGCACTACCCTCTGTAGTGCCTTGCGGTTGGAGGCCAAGCAGTTGCCATACCAGGCGGTGATGCAACCAGTCAGGATGCTCTCGATGGTGCAGCTGTATAATTTTTGAGGACCTGAGGACCCATGCCAAATCTTTTTCAGTCTCCTGAGGGGGGAATAGGCTTTGTCGTGCCCTCTTCACGACTGTCTTGGTGTGTTTGGACCATGATAGTTCGTTGGTGATGTGGACACCAAGGAACTTGAAGCTCTCAACCTGTTCCACTACAGCCCCGTCGATGAGAATGGGGGGGCGTGCTCAGTCCTCTTTTTTTTTCCTGTAGTCCACAATCATCTCCTTTGTCTTGGTCACGTTGAGGGAGAGGTTGTTGTCCTGGCACCACACGGCCAGGTCTCTGACCTCCTCCCTATAGGCTGTCTCATCGTTGTTGGTGATCAGGCCTACCACTGTTGTGTCGTCGGCAAACTTAATGATGGTGTTGGAGTCGTGCCTGGCCATGCAGTCATGGGTGAACAGAGAGTACAGGAGGGGACTGAGCACGCACCCCTGAGGGGCCCCCGTGTTGAGGATCAGTGTGGCAGATGTGTTGTCACCTACCCTTACCACCTGGGGGCGGCCCGTCAGGAAGTCCAGGATCCAGTTGCAGAGGGAGGTGTTTAGTCCCAGGATCCTTAGCTTAGTGATGAGCTTAGAGGGCACTATGGTGTTGAATGCTGAGCTGTAGTCAATGAATAGCATTCTCACGTAGGTGTTCCTCTTGTCCAGGTGGGAAAAGGGCAGTGTGGAGTGCAATAGAGATTGCATCATCTGTGGATCTGTTGGGGCGGTATGCAAATTGGAGTGGGTCTAGGGTTTCTGGGATAATGCTGTTGATGTGAGCCATGACCAGCCTTTCAAAGCACTTCATGGCTACAGACGTCAGTGCTACGGGTCGGTAGTCATTTAGGCAGGTTATCTTAGAGTCCTTGGGCACGGGGACTATGGTGGTCTGCTTGAAACATGTTGGTATTACAGACTCAGTCAGGGACATGTTGAAAATGTCAGTGAAGACACTTGCCAGTTGGTCAGCACATGCTCGGAGCACACGTCCTGGTAATCCGTCTGGCCCTGCGGCCTTGTGAAAGTTGACCTGCTTAAAAGTCTTACTCACATCGGCTACGGAGAGCGTGATCACATAGTCATCCGGAACAGCTGGTGCTCTCATGCATGCTTCAGTGTTGCTTGCCTCGAAGCGAGCATAGAAGTGGTTTAGCTCGTCTGGTAGGCTTGTGTCACTGGGCAGCTCGCGGCTGTGCTTCCCTTTGTAGTCTGTAATAGTTTTCAAGCCCTGCCACATCCGACGAGCGTCAGAGCCAGTGTAGTACGATTCAATCTTAGTCCTGTATTGACTCTTTGCCTGTTTGATGGTTCGTCGGAGGGCATAGCGGGATTTCTTATAAGCGTCCGGGTTAGAGTCCCGTTCCTTGAAAGCGGCAGCTCTACCCTTTAGCTCAGTGCGGATGTTTCCTGTAATCCATGGCTTCTGGTTGGGGTATGTACGTACGGTCACTGTGGGGACGACATCATCGATGCACTTATTGATGAAGCCAGTGACTGATGTGGTGTACTCCTCAATGCTGTCTGAAGAATCTCGGATCATGTTCCAGTCTGTGCTAGCAAAACAGTCCTGTAGCTTAGCATCTGCGTCATCTGACCACTTTTTTATTAACCGAGTCACTGGTGCTTCCTGCTTTAGTTTTTGCTTATAAGCAGGAATCAGGAGGATAGAGTTATGGTCAGATTTGCCAAATGGAGGGCGAGGGAGAGCTTTGTATGCGTCTCTGTGTGTGGAGTAAAGGTGGTCTAGAGTTTTTTTTCCTCTGGTTGCACATTTAACATGCTGGTAGAAATTAGGTAGAACGGATTTAAGTTTCCCTGCATTAAAGTCCCCAGCCACTAGGAGCGCTGCATCTGGATGAGCGTTTTCCTGTTGATTTATGGCCTTGTACAACTCATTCAGTGCAATCTTAATGCCAGCATTGGTTTGTGGTGGTAAATAGACAGCTATGAAAAATATAGATGAAAACTCTCTTGGTAAATAGTGTGGTCTACAGCTTATCATAAGATACTCTACCTCAGGCGAGCAAAACCTTGAGACTTCCTTAGTATTTGATTTTGTGCACCAGCTGTTGTTTACAAATATACACAGACCGCCACCCCTTGTCTTACCGGAGTCAGCCGTTCTATCCTGCCGATGTAGCGTATAGCCCGCTATCTGTATGTTATCCATGTCGTCGTTCAGCCACGACTCGTTGAAACATAAGATATTACAGTTTTTAATGTCCCATTGGTAGGATAACCGTAATCTTAGGTCATCCAATTTGTTATCCAATGATTGAAGATTGGCTAATAGGATTGATGGAAGAGGTAGTTTACTCGCTCGCCGTCGGATCCTTACAAGGCACCCCGATCTACGTTCACGATATCTCCGTCTCTTCCTCACGCGAATGACGGGATTTGGGCCTTGTCGGGTGTCTGTATGATATCCTTCGCGGCCGCCTCATTGAAGAAAAAATCTTCGTCCAATACGAGGTGAGTAATCGCTGTCCTGATATCCAGAAGCTCTTTTTGGTTATAAGAGACGATGGCAGAAACATTATGTACAAAATCAATTACAAATAACGCGGAAAAACACACATAATAGTACAATTGGTTAGAGGGCTGTAAAACGGCAGCCATCTTCTCCGGCGCTGTTTCATCCTGGAATATCCAAGGCCTGAAGTCATCTGCCTTTGGCCTAAAGAGCAGGAACCTGGACTTCGCCAAAGAAATCGTAAATACAGACATTGTCATCCTACAAAAAACATGGTATAGAGGAGATGGACCCACTGGTTGCCCTCTACGTTACAGAGAGCTGGTAGTCCTATCCACCAAACTACCAGCTGTGAAACAGGGAAGAAACTCAGGGGTATGCTAATTTGGGATAGAGGAGACCTAACTCACTCTATTAAATTAATCAAAACAGGAACATTTTACATTTGGCTAGAAATTCTAAAGGAAATTATCTCAACAGAGAAAAATGTCCTCCTGTGTGCTACCTACAGTGGGGAGAACAAGTATTTGATACACTGCCGATTTTGCAGGTTTTCCTACTTACAAAGCATGTAGAGGTCTGTAATTTTTTATCATAGGTACACTTCAACTGTGAGAGACGGAATCTAAAACAAAAATTCAGAAAATCACATTGTATGATTTTTAAGTAATTAATTTGTCACGATCGTCGGTAAGAGATGAGGACCAAGGCGCAGCGTTGCAGACGAACATACTCTTTATTTATGATACACGATCAAAAACAACAAAACGATAACGTGACAGTCACTGGTCAAACACAAACCAACACGAACAAGATCCCACACACACGAAAGAAAACAGACTGTTTAAATATGGCTCCCAATCAGAGACAACCAGCAACAACTGACACTCGTTGCCTCTGATTGGGAGCCACTCTGGCCAACATAGAAATAGCACCCATAGAATTTACACCATAAAAACAAAACACATAGATCTACACACCCTGGCTCAACATAACAGTGTCCCCAGAGCCAGGGCGTGACAGTACCCCCTAAAGGCGCGGACTCGACCGCGTCAACCAAATACCACAGGGGAGGGACCGGGTGGGCACTCGCCTAGGCGGCGGATCCGGCCCGGGCCTGATCCCCGCTCCCTCTCCAACCCCCCAAAGTACCCCTGGTCCGGTCTGGCCCCGCTGGCCGGAGCTGGACTGCACACTGATGGAGCGGATTGCTCTAGCTCCGGCGTAAGGCATCTGACCGGTGCCGAACCAGGCACCAGTGGAACAGGCACGGGCCGTGCCGGACTGACGACGCCCACCACTGGCTTGGTGTGGAGAACAGGCACGGGCCGTGCTGGACTGACGACGCACACCACTGGCTTGGTGTGAGGAGCAGGAGCGGGCCGGACCAGGCTGGCGATGCGCACCATAGGCTTGGTGCGGGAAGCAGGAGCGGGCCGGACCGGGCTGACGATGCGCACCCCTGGCTTGGTGCGTGGAGCAGGAACGGACCGGACCGGGCTGACGATGCGCACCCCTGGCTTGGTGCGTGGAGCAGGAACGGACCGGACCGGGCTGACGATGCGCACCCCTGGCTTAGTGCGTGGAGCAGCAACGGGCCGAACCGGGCTGACGATACGCACCCCTGGCTTGGTGCGTGGAGCAGCAACGGGCCGAACCGGGCTGACGATACGCACCCCTGGCTTGGTGCGTGGAGCAGGAACGGCCTGGACCGGGCTGACGACTCGCACCCCTGACTTGGTGCGAGTGGCAGGAACAGGCCGGACCGGGCTGGCGACGCGCACCATAGGCTTGGTGCGGGGAGCAGGAACAGGCCGGGCCGGGCTGGCGACGCGCACCGTAGGCTTGGTGCGAGGGGCAGGAACAGGCCGGGCTGGGCTGGCGACGCGCACCGTAGGCTTGGTGCGGGGAGCAGGAACAGACCGGACCGTACTGGGGACACACACCACTGGCCCTACACCGGGATCTGGAACGGGCCGGACCGGACTGGTAACACACCCCAGTACCTCTCGCCGTGCCTCTACACCTTCCTTCCCTTCTTTGACCAGTGGCCCCCGTAACCTGGCGGCCTCCTCTGCCAACCCGCTGGACCGCTCTATCGCGGCCTCCTGCTGCCCCGACGTCGTGAGCCCCCCCCTAAAAATTTTCTGGGGGTCTCTCTTCCCCGTGGGCCAGGCCTCTATAGTTCTCGCCCAACTCTCGCTCTTCTGCTTCCAACTCCCGCCATTCAGCTCCTCATTTGGCTTGACCCAATCGAAACTCTTCCTCCACTGTTCCCAAGTCCACCCTCTCTGCTCCTCACTAGGCTTGACCCAGTCGAGGTTGCCACGGAGATCTGCTAGCGATTCCCCTGGCGATGGCTCCTGGACACGCTGCTTGGTCCCGTTTTGGTGGGATCTTCTGTCACGATCGTCGGTAAGAGATGAGGACCAAGGCGCAGCATTGCAGACGAACATACTCTTTATTTATGATACACGATCAAAAACAACAAAACGATAACGTGACAGTCACTGGTCAAACACAAACCAACACGAACAAGATCCCACACACACGAAAGAAAACAGACTGTTTAAATATGGCTCCCAATCAGAGACAACCAGCAACAACTGACACTCGTTGCCTCTGATTGGGAGCCACTCTGGCCAACATAGAAATAGCACCCATAGAATTTACACCATAGAAACAAAACACATAGATCTACACACCCTGGCTCAACATAACAGTGTCCCCAGAGCCAGGGCGTGACATCATTTGCATTTTATTGCATGACATAAGTATTTGATCACCTACCAACCAGTAAGAATTCCGGCTCTCACAGACCTGTTAGTTTTTCTTTAAGAAGCCCTCCTGTTCTCCACTCATTACCTGTATTAACTGCACCTGTTTGAACTCGTTACCTGTATAAATGACACCTGTCCACACACTCAATCAAACAGACTCCAACCTCTCCACAATGGCCAAGACCAGAGAGCTGTGTAAGGACATCAGGAATAAAATTGTAGACCTGCACAAGGCTGGGATAGGCTACAGGATAATAGGAAAGCAGCTTGGTGAGAAGGCAACAACTGTTGGCGCAATTATTAGAAAATGGAAGAAGTTCAAGATGACGGTCAATCACCCTCGGTCTGGGGCTCCATGCAAGATCTCACCTCGTGAGGCATCAATGATCATGAGGAAGGTGAGGGATCAGCCCAGAACTACACGGCAGGACCTGGTCAATGACCTGAAGAGAGATGGGACCACAGTCTCAAAGAAAACCATTAGTAACACACTACGCCGTCATGGATTAAAATCCTGCAGCGCACGCAAGTTCCCCTGCTCAAGCCAGAGCATGTCCTGGCCCGTCTGAAGTTTGCTAATGACCATCTGGATGATCCAGAGGAGGAATGGGAGAAGGTCATGTGGTCTGATGAGACAAAAATAGAGCTTTTTGGTCTAAACTCTACTCGCCGTGTTTGGAGGAAGAAGGATGAGTACAACCCCAAGAACACCATCCCAACCGTGAAGCATGGAGGTGGAAACATCATTCTTTGGGGATGCTTTTCTGCAAAGGGGACAGGACGACTGCACCGTATTGAGGGGAGGATGGATGGGGCCATGTATCGCGAGATCTTGGCCAACAACCTCCTTCCCTCAGTAAGAGCATTGAAGATGGGTCATGGCTGGGTCTTCCAGCATGACAAGTGGCCTAGCCAGTCTCCAGACGTGAACCCAATAGAAAATCTTTGGAGGGAGCTGAAAGTCCATATTGCCAGGCGACAGCCCCGAAACCTGAAGGATCTGGAGAAGGTCTGTATGGAGGAGTGGGCCAAAAACCCTGCTGCAGTGTGTGCAAACCTGGTCAAGACCTACAGGAAATGTATGATCTCTGTAATTGCAAACAAAGGTTTCTGTACCAAATATTAAGTTCTGCTTTTCTGATGTATCAAATACTTATGTCATGCAATAAAATGAAAATTAATTACATAAAAATCATACAATGTGATTTTCTGGATTTTTGTTTTAGATTCCGTCTCTCACAGTTGAAGTGTACCTATGATAAACATTACAGACCTCTACATGCATTGTAAGTAGGAAAACCTGCAAAATCGGCAGTGTATCAAATACTTGTTCTCCCCACTGTATATCCCACCACTAGAATCCCCATACTTTAATGAGGACAGCTTCTCCATTCTGGAGGGGGAAATCAATCATTTCCAGACCCAAGAACATGTACTAGTCTGTGGCGACCTAAATGCCAGAACTGGACAAGAACCTGACACCCTCAGCACACAGGGGGACAAACACCTACCTGGAGGTGACATCATTCCCTCTCCCATATGTCCCCCTAGGCATAACTACGACAACATAAGCAACAAAAACGGGTCACAACTTCTGCAGCTCTGTCGCACGCTGGGTACGTACATAGTCAATGGTAGGCTTCGAGGGGACTCCTATGGTAGGTACACCTATGGCTCATCTCTTGGCAGTAGTACTGTAGACTACTTTATCACTGACCTCAACCCAGAGTCTCTCAGAGCGTTCACAGTCAGCCCACTGACACCCCTATCAGACCACAGCAAAATCACTGTCTACTTGAACAGAGCAATACTCAATCATGAGGCATCAAAGCCAAAGGAACGGAATAATATTAAGAAATGCTATAGATGGAAGGAAAGTAGTATAGAAACCTATCAAAAAACAATTAGGCAACAACAAATTCAATCCCTTTTAGACAACTTCCTGGACAATAGTGAAGGTGTAAACTTCGCAGTAGAAAACCTAAACAGTATATTTGACTTCTCATCTTCCCTATCATATCTAAAAATATCTATCAGAAAACCGAAGAAAAGTAACAACAATGACAAATGGTTTAATGAGGAATGCAAAAACCTAAGAAAGAAATTGAGAAACCTATCCAACCAAAAACATAGAGACCCAGAAAACCTGAGCCTTTGCCTTCACTATGGTGAATCACTAAAACAATACAGAAATACACTACGGAAAAATAAGGAAAAGCATGTCAGAAATCAGCTCAATGTATTTGAAGAATCCATAGATAATATACAGTGGGGAAAAAAAGTATTTAGTCAGCCACCAATTGTGCAAGTTCTCCCACTTAAAAAGATGAGAGAGGCCTGTAATTTTCATCATAGGTACACGTCAACTATGACAGACAAAATGAGAAAAAAAATCCAGAAAATCACATTGTAGGATTTTTTATGAATTTATTTGCAAATTATGGTGGAAAATAAGTATTTGGTCAATAACAAAAGTTTCTCAATACTTTGTTATATACCCTTTGTTGGCAATGACACAGGTCAAACGTTTTCTGTAAGTCTTCACAAGGTTTTCACACACTGTTGCTGGTATTTTGGCCCATTCCTCCATGCAGATCTCCTCTAGAGCAGTGATGTTTTGGGGCTGTCGCTGGGCAACACGGACTTTCAACTCCCTCCAAAGATTTTCTATGGGGTTGAGATCTGGAGACTGGCTAGGCCACTCCAGGACCTTGAAATGCTTCTTACGAAGCCACTCCTTCGTTGCCCGGGCGGTGTGTTTGGGATCATTGTCATGCTGAAAGACCCAGCCACGTTTCATCTTTAATGCCGTTGCTGATGGAAGGAGGTTTTCACTCAAAATCTCACGATACATGGCCCCATTCATTCTTTCCTTTACACGGATCAGTCGTCCTGGTCCCTTTGCAGAAAAACAGCCCCAAAGCATGATGTTTCCACCCCCATGCTTCACAATAGGTATGGTGTTCTTTGGATGCAACTCAGCATTCTTTGTCCTCCAAACACGACGAGTTGAGTTTTTACCAAAAAGTTCTATTTTGGTTTCATCTGACCATATGACATTCTCCCAATCCTCTTCTGGATCATCCAAATGCACTCTAGCAAACTTCAGACGGGCCTGGACATGTACTGGCTTAAACAGGGGGACACGTCTGGTACTGCAGGATTTGAGTCCCTGGCGGCGAAGTGTGTTACTGATGGTAGGCTTTGTTACTTTGGTCCCAGCTCTCTGCAGGTCATTCAATATGTCCCCCCGTGTGGTTCTGGGATTTCTGCTCACCGTTCTTGTGATCATTTTGACCCCACGGGGTGAGATCTTGCGTGGAGCCCCAGATCGAGGGAGATTATCAGTGGTCTTGTATGTCTTCCATTTCCTAATAATTGCTCCCACAGTTGATTTCTTCAAACCAAGCTGCTTACCTATTGCAGATTCAGTCTTCCCAGCCTGGTGCAGGTCTACAATTTTGTTTCTGGTGTCCTTTGACAGCTCTTTGGTCTTGGCCATAGTGGAGTTTGGAGTGTGACTGTTTGAGGTTGTGGACAGGTGTCTATTATACTGATAACAAGTTCAAACAGGTGCCATTAATACAGGTAACGAGTGGAGGACAGAGGAGCCTCTTAAAGAAGAAGTTACAGGTCTGTGAGAGCCAGAAATCTTGCTTGTTTGTAGGTGACCAAATACTTATTTTCCACCATAATTTGCAAATAAATTCATTAAAAATCCTACAATGTGATTTTCTGGATTTCTTTTTCTCAATTTGTCTGTCATAGTTGACGTGTACCTATGATGAAAATTACAGGCCTCTCTCATCTTTTTAAGTGGGAGAACTTGCACAATTGGTGGCTGACTAAATACTTTTTTTCCCCACTGTACAGACCACAAATTCCAATTGGCTATATTTAAACTCGTTAACATCATCCTTAGCTCTGGCATCTTCCCCAATATTTGGAACCAAGGACTGATCACCCCAATCCACAAAAGTGGAGACAAATTTGACCCCAATAATTACCGTGGGATATGCGGCAACAGCAACCTTGGGAAAACCCTCTGCATTATCATTAACAGCAGGCTAGTTCATTTCCTTAGTAAAAACAGTGTACTGAGCAAATGTCAAATTGGCTTTTTACCAAATTACCGTACGACAGACCACATATTCACCCTGCACACCGTAATTGACAAACAAACAAACAAACCAAAACATGCTTTGTTGATTTCAATTTTTTTTAAACTCAATTTGGCATGAGGGTCTGCTATACAAATTGATGGAAAGTGGGGTTAGGAGAAAAACATACAAACATTTTTAAATCCATGTACACAAACAACAAATGTGTGGTTAAAATTGGCAAAAAACACACATTTCTTTCCACAGTTTAAGCCCCACCCTCTTCAACATATATATATCAACGAATTGGCGAGGGCACTAGAACAGTCTGCAGCACCCGGCCTCGCCCTACTAGAATCTGAAGTCAAATGTCTACTGTTTGCTGATGATCTGGTGCTTCTGTCACCAACCAAGGAGGGTCTAGAGCAGCACCTAGATCTTCTGCACAGATTCTGCCAGACATGGGCCCTGACAGTAAATCTCAGTACGACAAAAACAATGGTGTTCCAAAAAAGGTCCAGTTGCCAGGACCACAAATACAAATTCCATCTAGACACCGTTGCCCTAGAGCACACAAAAAACTATACATACCTCGGCCTAAACATCTGCGCCACAGGTAACTACCACAAAGCTGTGAACGATCTGAGAGTCAAGGCAAGAAGGGCCTTCTATGCCATCAAAAGGAACATAAAATTTGACATACCATATAGGATCTGGCTAAAAATACTTGAATCAGTTATAGAACCCATTGCTCTTTATGGTTGTGAGGTCTGGGGTCCGCTCAACAACCAATAATTCACAAAATGGGACTAACACCAAACTGAGACTCTGCATGCAGAATTCTGCAAAAATAACCTCAGTGTACAACGAAAAACACAAAATAATGCATGCAGAGCAGAATTAGGCCGATACCCGCTAATTATCAAAATCCAGAAAAGAGCTGTTAAATTCTATAACTACTTAAAAGGAAGCGATTCCCAAACCTTCCATAACAAAGCCATCAACTACAGAGAGATGAACTTGGAAAAAAGTCCCATAAGTAAGCTGGTCCTGGGGCTCTGTTCACAAACACAAACAGCCCACAGATCCCCAGGACAACAACACAATTAGACCCAACCAAATCATGAGAAAACAAAAAGAGAATTACTTGACACATTGGAAAGAATTAACAAAAGAACAGAGCAAACTAGAAAGCTATTTGGCCCTAAACAGAGAGTATACAGTGGCAGAATACCTGACCACTGTGGCTGACCCAAACTTAAGGAAAGCTTTGACTATGTACAGACTCAGTGAGCATTGCCTTGCTATTGAGAAAGGCCGCCGTAGGCAGACCTGGCTCTCAAGAGAAGACAGGCTATGTGCACACTGCCCACAAAATGAGGTGGAAACTGAGCTGCACTTCCTAACCTCCTGCCAAATGTATGACCATATTAGAGATATATATTTCCCTCAGATTACACAGACCCACAAAGAATTCGAAAACAAGTCCAATTTTGATAAACTCCCTTATCTACTGGGTGAAATACCACAGTGTGCCATCACAGCAGCAAGATTTGTGACCTGCTGCCACAAGAAAAGGGCAACCAGTGAAGAACAAACACCATTGTAAATACAACCCATATTTATGTTTATTTATTTTCCCTTTTCTTACTTTAACTATTTTCACATCGTTACAACACTTTATATAAACATAATATGACATTTGAAATGTCTTTATTCTTTTGGAACTTGTGTGAGTGTAATATTTACTGTTCACCTTTTATTGCTTATTTCACTTTAGTTTATCCATTTCACTTGCTTTGGCAATGTAAACATATGTTTCCCATGCCAATAAAGTTCCTTGAATTGAATTGAATTGAGAGAGACCTTTACACTTCTCCTTCCTCTATCCTCTCCCCCATTTCTTTACATCCTTCCATCGTCCCTCTTCCCTCTTCCCTCTCTCCTCTCTCCTCTCTTCACCCTGTTCTCCACCTGCCTGGTGGCCCCCTGATCCCAATTACTCTCCATCTGGCTGGGCTTTGATATGGTGAACATGCTCTGCTGTATTTGGCCTTGCTGGCTGGCTGGCTGACTTGGGGAACAGGGGCTGGCTAGCTGGCTGGCTGACTTGGGGAACAGGGGCTGGCTAGCTGGCTGGCTGGGAGAACGGGGGCTGGCGGGCTGGCTGGCTGGGGGAACAGGGGCTGGCTGGCTGCCTGGGGGAACGGGGGCTGGCAGGCTGGCTGGCTGGCTGGGGGAACAGGAGCTGGCGGGCTGGCTGGGGGAACAGAGGCTGGCGGGCTGGCTGGGGGAACAGGGGCTGGCAGGCTGGCTGGCTGGCTGGGAGAACAGGGTCTGGCTGGCTGGCTGGGGGAACAGAGGCTGGCGGGCTGGCTGGGGGAACAGGGGCGGGCTGGCTGGCTGGCTGGCTGGGGGAATAGGGCGGGCTGGCTGACTGGCTGGGGGAACAGGGGCTGGCGGGCTGGCTGGCTGGGAGAACAGGTTTGTGTGGGGCTACAAAACCTGGATTGTTGTTTCATGATTTGTAGTAGAATAACCACTGCCATGATGTGTTTTGTGTGAGTGAAAACTGGGCATAGGACAGTCATCCAGAGAGTTAAGCATGCATCTGGTAATGTATCCTACAATCAGCCAATCATCTCCTCTTGATTCTACTTTCTATTACAATACCACAGCACTGCACATCACCATATTCAACCTTACTGAACAAAATGATTAAACATCAAATGTCATACCAAATTAGCATCGTATATTAACTATGTTATATCATGCATCACAGCATTTGAATTACATATAACTCTAAACAGGAGAATATTACATAGACATATAGTATTAAGGCACTCAACATTTGTCATTTTTTTGTTCTTCTGTGATCCGTAAAATAAAGCTATAAAGTTGGTGTTCAGTAGAAAAGCAGAGGAACTGTAGACCTGTATGGTGAGGGTTCAGCCCATCCTGTATTAGAGGAACTGTAGACCTGTATGGTGAGGGTTCAGCCCATCCTGTATTAGAGGAACTGTAGACCTGTATGGTGAGGGTTCAGTCCATCCTGTATTAGAGGAACTGTAGACCTGTATGGTGAGGGTTCAGTCCATCCTGTATTAGAGGAACTGTAGACCTGTATGGTGAGGGTTCAGTCCATCCTGTATTAGAGGAACTGTAGACCTGTATGGTGAGGGTTCAGTCCATCCTGTATTAGAGGAACTGTAGACCTGTATGGTGAGGGTTCAGTCCATCCTGTATTAGAGGAACTGTAGACCTGTATGGTGAGGGTTCAGTCCATCCTGTATTAGAGGAACTGTAGACCTGTATGGTGAGGGTTCAGTCCATCCTGTATTAGAGGAATTGTAGACCTGTATGGTGAGGGTTCAGCCCATCAAGTACAGTGTGCAGACCAGGCTGTACTCAGGATCCAGGTCCTATAAGGATGGCATGCTGGCCCAAGCAGCTTTACTCTGGAAGGCATTTTGGAGTGTGACCTGAGAAGTGTATGTGTCCTGAGTGTGTGTGTGTGTGTTACCATGTTGAGTGTGTAATGGGTCAGGGAAGTGACAGGACACTCTGCTGGTCTCTCGGAGTCTCCTCCTCGTCTGAATGACCCTCGCTGGCGCCGACCCTGCAACATCAAAGAGACCAATCAGAGAGGGCGGAACATCAAAGTTAACCAATTGGAGAGAGTGCAACATCAAAGGCACCAATCAGAGTGAGCGACAGATCAAAGGGAAACCAATGGGTTGAGGAGGATTTCCTGGAAACTGTTGAAACGGCTTCAGTGGCCTGCCTCGGTGCACAGCATAGCCGTCTGGCCATGAATGAAACATGAGCTGGGTCACGGTTACACAATATTCATATATACGGCTCTAAGCGCCTTCATGTTTACATACATACATTTGTGTGATATACACATATGTTAAAGTGTGTGTGTGCGTGTGCGCGCACGCGTGTGTGTGTGTGTGTGTAGGGGAAATAGTGGTATGTATAATTATGTAACAGGGTTATGGTACAGCAGTCATAATATTAATTCATATAGAACAAGGATACTGCAGCAATACTTCAGCATTATTCACATTCACATACTGTACCATAATACATACTGTATGAGAGAGAGAGAGAGAGAGAGAGAGAGAGAGAGAGAGAGAGAGAGAGAGAGAGAGAGAGAGAGAGAGAGAGAGAGAGAGAGAGAGAGAGACAGAGAGAGAGAGGGAGAGAGAGAGAGAGAGAGAGACAGAGAGAGAGAGAGAGAGAGAGAGAGAGAGAGAGACGGAGAGAGAGAGAGAGACAGAGAGAGAGACAGAGAGAGAGAGAGAGAGAGAGAGACAGAGAGAGAGAGAGAGAGAGAGAGAGAGAGAGAGAGAGAGAGAGAGAGAGAGAGAGAGAGAGAGAGAGAGACAGAGAGAGAGAGAGAGAGAGAGAGAGAGAGAGAGAGAGACAGAGAGAGAGAGAGAGAGAGAGAGAGAGAGAGAGAGAGAGAGAGAGAGAGAGAGAGAGAGAGAGAGAGAGAGAGAGAGAGAGAGAGAGAGAGAGAGAGAGAGAGAGAGAGAGAGAGAGAGAGAGAGAGAGAGAGAGAGACAGAGAGAGAGAGAGAGAGAGAGAGAGAGAGAGAGAGAGAGAGAGAGAGAGAGAGAGAGAGAGAGAGAGAGAGAGAGAGAGAGAGAGAGAGGTGGGGACAGAGATGGAAGTAAGAAGGGGAAGTAAAAGAGAGAATGAGAGGGTGGATACCTGCAGCAATACTTCAGCATTATTCACATTCACATACTGTACAGCAGCTCTCACAGATACATACTGTATGAGAGAGAGAGAGAGAGAGAGAGAGAGAGAGAGAGAGAGAGAGAGAGAGAGAGAGAGAGAGAGAGAGAGAGAGAGAGAGAGAGAGAGAGAGAGAGAGAGAGAGAGAGAGAGAGAGAGAGAGGGAGAGGGAGAGAGAGAGAGAGAGAGACAGAGAGAGAGAGAGAGAGAGAGACAGAGAGAGAGAGAGAGAGAGAGACAGAGACAGAGAGAGAGAGAGAGAGAATGAGAGGGTGGATACCTGGGGCCCAATGGAAAGAGTGTGTGTGTGTGGGTGTGTGTATGTGTGTGTGTGTGTGTGTTTGTGTGTGGGGGGCTGAGGGCTTTAAGGTGCTGTTTCACGAGGACAAAGTGTGTGTTTGTTAATCCTGTTATTACACGTCTCTGTGAGAGACAGCACTCAGCACAGAGCCTAGAGAACAGATTACAACCTCTATTCACAAGCATATACACACACACACACATACACTCACATAAACATATTACTTATGTGGACACACATTCTGGAAGAACCTAAAAACATAGAAGTATCCATGGACACACATCCACCCACACCCACATACATACACCATAGACACACAGATATCTAGTTGTCGTGAGGAGAGGAGACAGACAAGCGCGTGCCTGCATTCAGGCCTCACGCTGAACTTGTTGGAGATGCTAAAGCCTTTCTGCACGCTGACGTTCCATGCTTAACATGGCGATGACAAAGCCTTTCTGCACGCTGACATTCAATGCTGAACATGCTGGTTAATGCTAAAGCCTTTCTGCACGCTGACATTCAATGCTGAACATGCTGGTCAATGCTAAAGCCTTTCTGCACGCTGACGTTCAATGCTGAACATGCTGGTCAATGCTAAAGCCTTGCTGCACGCTGACGTTCAATGCTGAACATGCTGGTCAATGCTAAAGCCTTGCTGCACGCTGACGTTCAATGCTGAACATGTTGGTCAATGCTAAAGCCTTTCTGCACGCTGACGTTCAATGCTGAACATGCTGGTCAATGCTAAAGCCTTTCTGCACGCTGACGTTCAATGCTGAACATGCTGGTCAATGCTAAAGCCTTGCTGCACGCTGACGTTCAATGCTGAACATGTTGGTCAATGCTAAAGCCTTTCTGCACGCTGACGTTCAATGCTGAACATGCTGGTCAATGCTAAAGCCTTTCTGCACGCTGACGTTCAATGCTGAACATGGCGATGACAAAGCCTTTCTGCACGCTGACATTCCATGCTGAACATGCTGGCGATGCTAAAGTCTTTCTGCATGCTGACGTTCAATGCTGAACATGCTGGTCGATGCTAAAGCCTTTCTGCACGCTGACGTTCAATGCTGAACATGGCGATGACAAAGCCTTTCTGCACGCTGACGTTCCACGCTGAACACGCTGGCGATGTTAAAGTCTTTCTGCATGCTGACGTTCCACGCTGAACACGCTGGCGATGCTAAATCCTTTCTGCATGCTGACGTTCCACGCTGAACACGCTGGCGATGTTAAAGTCTTTCTGCATGCTGACCTTCCATGCTGAACACGCTGGCGATGCTAAATCCTTTCTGCATGCTGACGTTCCACGCTGAACACGCTGGCGATGTTAAAGCCTTTCTGCATGCTGACCTTCCATGCTGAACACGCTGGCGATGCTAAATCCTTTCTGCATGCTGACGTTCCACGCTGAACACGCTGGCGATGTTAAAGCCTTTCTGCATGCTGACCTTCCATGCTGAACACGCTGGCGATGTTAAATCCTTTCTGCTTGCTGACCTTCCATGCTGAACACGCTGGCGATGTTAAAGCCTTTCTGCACGCTGACCTTCCATGCTGAACACGCTGGCGATGTTAAATCCTTTCTGCATGCTGACCTTCCATGCTGAACACGCTGGCGATGTTAAATCCTTTCTGCACGCTGACCTTCCATGCTGAACACGCTGGCGATGTTAAATCCTTTCTGCACGCTGACCTTCCATGCTGAACACGCTGGCGATGTTAAATCCTTTCTGCATGCTGACCTTCCATTACACACTTAATGTGGCCAACGAAACGAGGGATAGAGAGGACAAAAGAGAGGGATTGCACACTTCATCTAACAACAGGATGGAGGGAGAGAGAAAGAGAGAGATATAGGGGGAGGGAGGGTAAAACAAAGAGATGAACACATGCTAAGCCCTCTTCCTAACACACACACACAACCGTAGAAATTCCATCACACAAGAAATGAACAGATGATGTTAAAAATATTTGTTGGTCTGATGTGATTGATAAGGAGCATCCAGATGCTGCAATTGATGAATTTATGAAAATGCTTCTTCCAATTATTGATAAACAAGCACCTGTTAAGAACTGATAAGGAATTGAAAAATGGTATGTTTGAAAGAGATGGGGCAGAAAAGTGGCTAATAAGTATGGCTGCACATCTGACTGGTTGACTTACTGCAAATTGAGAAATTATGTGACTAAACTCAACAAAAGAAGAAGAAACTGTATTATGAAGCCAAGATCAATGATATAAAAACTTTGGAGTACTTTAAATGAAATGATGGGCAGAAAGAAAAATCAAAGACAACTGAACTCCATCTTTCATTGAATCAGATGGCTTATTCATCACAAAACCATTTGAAGTTGCCAATTATTTTAATGATTTCTTCATTGGCAAAGTGGGCAGACTTAGGCAGGAAATGCCAACAACTAACAGCGAGCCATCGTACTCATGCATAAAAAAACAAATAATGAAAGAAAAGCATTGCAAGTTTGAATTTTGTAAAGTTTGTGTGGGAGAGGTGGATTTTTTTTTGTTATCGATCAATAATGACAAACCTCCTGGCATTGACAACTTAGATGGAAAGCTACTGAGGATGGTAGCTGACTCTATAGCCACTCCTATCTGTCATATATTTAATCTGAGCATAGAGGAAAATCTTTGTCCTCAGGCCTGGAGGGAAGCCAAAGTCATTCCGCTACCCAAGCGTGGTAAAGCGGCTGTCACGGTTTCGGCCGAGGCTGCCTCTCTTCCTTGTTCGGGCAGGCTTCGGCGTTCGTTGTCTCCGGAATACTAGCTGCCACCGTTGTATGTTTCATGTTCGTTTGCTTTTGTCTGTTTGTTGTGACACCTGTTCTCGTTTAGCTAATTAGTGTCCTATAAGTTTCTCGTTGTGTTTGTCTAGTGTTGTGTGTGATTGATTTATGTCTGTCGTGTGTTGTGCTTGTCATTCGCATATTCGCTCGGTTGAGCTTCACTCCACTGCGTTGGAGCATTTACGCACATGTTTAGTGCGCCTTTATTTTTGTCGCCTTCGTGCGTAGTTTCGCCTTCGGGCAAGTGTGTTCGTATTTTCCTTGTTGGAAATTGAACTAAAGTCTTTTGGACTATACTTCGGTGTCCTGCGTTTGATTGCACCACTACACCCACCTACAGCACTCTTGACAGCGGCATTTACTGGTTCTAACAGCAGACCTATCGGCTTGCTGCCAGCTCTTAGCAAACTGTTGGAAAAAATTGTGTTTGATCAAATACAATTCTACTGCACTGACACAAATGACTGATGATCGGTTTAAAGAAATTGATAATAAGAAGATTTTGGGAGCTGTACTGTTAGATTTCAGTGCAGCCTTTGATATTATTGACCATAACATGTTGTTGAGAAAACATAAGTGTTATGGCTTTTCAACCTCTGCCATATCGTGGATTCAGAGCTATCTAGCTAATAGAACTAAGAGGGTTTTCTTTAATGGAAGCTTCTCTAATGTCAAACATGTAAAGTGTGGTGTAACAAGGGCAGCTCTCTAGGCCCTATACTCTTTTCTATTTTTACCAATGACCTGCCATTGGAATTAAACAAAGCATATGTGTCCATGTATGCTGATGATTCAACCATATATGAATCAGCAACCACAGCTAATGTAGTCACTGAAACCCTTAACAAAGAGTTGCAGTCTGTTTTGGAATGGGTGGCCAGTAATAAACTGGTCCTGAACATCTCTAAAACTAAGAGCATTGTATTTGTTACAAATCATTCCTTAAGTTCTAGACCTCAGCTGAATCTGGTAATGAATGGTGTGGCTGTTGAACAAGTTGAGGAGACTAAATTACTTGGCGTTACCTTAGATTGTAAACTATCATGGTCAAAACATATAGATTCAATGGTTATAAAGATGGGGAGAGGTCTGTCTGTAATAAAGAGATACTCTGCTTTTTTGACACCACATTCCAAAAAGCAAGTCCTGCAGGCTCTAGTTTTGTCTTATCTTGATTATTGTCCAGTCATGTGGTTGAGTGCTGCAAGGAAAGAACTGGTTAAGTTGCAGCTGGCCCAGAACAGAGGAGCACGTCTTGCTCTTTATTGTAATCAGAGGGCTAATATAAATACTATGCATGCCAGTCTCTCTTGGCTAAGAGTTCAGGAGAGACTGACTGCATCACTTCCTCTTTTTGTAAGAAACATTCATGTGTTGGAAATCCCCAATTGTTTGCATAGTCAACTTACACACAGCTCTGACACACACACTTACCCCACCAGACATGACACCAGGGGTCTTTGCAGAGTCCCCAAATCCAGAACAAATTCAAGAAAGCGTACAATATTATATAGAGCCATTATTGCATGGAACTCCATTCCATCTCATATTGCTCAAATGAACAACAAACCTGGTTTAAAAAAACAGATAAAGCAACACCTCACGGCACAATGCCTCTCGCCTATTTTACTTAGATATTGTGTGTGTGTGTGTATTGATATGTAGGATATTTATGCCTTTTTTTAAGCTCTTAAGGATCAGCTGCTTTTTTTCAATCTTCGCCTAAAATGACATAACCAAATCTAACTGCCTGTAGCTCAGGACCTGAACAAGGATATGCATATTCTTGATACCATTTGAAAGGAAACACTTTGAAGTTTGTGGAAATGTGAAATTAATGTAGGAGAATATAACACATTAGATCTGGTAAAAGATAATACAAACAAAAAAAACATGTACAGGAATTATTAAATATTAAAGCATTAGACCTATCACTAAAAGCTTCAGTCATACAAAAGTTATACTTAAATCCGAACTGGTTCTCTTGCAAATTAGTAAGATTGTCTCACCCAATGTTCAAGAATGGCCTTTTCCCCTTTATTCAGATTACAACCTCTCACTTTCAGTTATTTGAAAAGAAATAATCTGTCACGGTTTCGGCCGAGGCTGCCCCTCCTCCTTGTTCGGGCAGGCTTCGGCGGTCGTCGTCCCCGGAGTACTAGCTGCCACCGTTCGATGTTTGTTTGGTTTTGTCTGTTTGTACACCTGTCCCTTGTTAGTGTTTGATTGTGTTTCCTATTTAAGTTTCGTATGTTGGGACAGGTGTTATGTGTGATTGGTTTTTGTCTAGCTGTTGCTCTCGTTATTACTCTCGTGTTTTGTTGTTTTCGAGAGTCCGCACTGTGTGCGCTATTGCCTTTTACGCACGTTGTATTTTGTGCGTAATTTATATTTTGCCTCCCGGTTGGGTTGGCTGTTCGCCTGTTTGGTGCTGACATATATTACTAAAGTCTGTTCACGAACGCCCGTGTTTCCTGCGCTTGATTTCCACACCGCATCTACACTCAGCTACTGACAGAATCACACATCACCCATGGAATCAGCAGGAGCAACCGCGCCAACACCGAGCATGGAGGACCGTCTTCGTGGGCAGGAGGACCGGATCAACCAGATCGGTCATGCCCTGGAGCAGGTGATGAACACTCTCCACCGATGGGAGAACAGCGGGATACCCACGGCCCCACCTACCGGACCATCCCCATCGGTCAGTCCTCCTGTTCAACTTCCGGAAACCAGTGGGATTCGGCTCTCGCTCCCGAGGGCGTACGACGGCTCCGCTGCCGGGTGTCAAGGGTTCCTGCTGCAAGTGGAGCTCTACCTTGCCACCGTACACCCGGCGCCCTCGGGACACGAGAGCGTCTCCGCCCTCATCTCCTGTCTCACCGGCAAGGCGTTGGAGTGGGCCAACGCCGAATGGAGGAGAATGGACGCCGCTACCACTACCTATGCGGAGTTCTCCCGCCGCTTCCGTGCCGTGTTTGACCATCCACCAGAAGGGGAAGGCGGCGGGGAGCGTCTGTTCTACCTCCGACAGGGGATGAGGAGCGCCCAGGACTTTGCTCTGGAATTCGGACTCTAGCGGCAGATGCAGGGTGGAATGAGCGGGCCCTCATAGACCACTTCCGTTGCAGCCTCCGGGAGGACGTCCAGAGAGAGTTGGCGTGCAGGGACACCTCGTTGTCGTTTGACCAACTTGTCGACATGGCCATTCGGCTGGACACCCTGCTCGCCACCCGGGGACGTCCCGGGTGGGGTTCGTCCATTTCACCCTCCAGCACCTCCGAGCCGAGCCCTATGGAGCTCGGGGGTGCTGGTGCTAGAGAACGGAGGAGTAGGAACCCGAGGGGGGCCGTTCCCTGCACCAACTGTGGCCGTGGAGGGCACACCGCGGCTAGGTGTTGGGGAGGGTCCCCCGGAGGAGGAGAGGGCAGGCCACGCATTGGGGGGTCCCCCCAGGTGAGTAGGCGCACTACTTACCCAGAGCTTTCTGTCGTTCACCTAACCTTGCCTGTTTGTTTTCCACAGGTTGCACCTCGTTCCCAGCATAAGGCGCTAGTAGATTCAGGCGCAGCTGGGAATTTTGTAGATCGCCAGTTCTGTGTAGAGTTAGGGATTCCTCTCCTTCCTGTTGATAAGCCTTTCCCTGTTCATGCCCTAGATAGCCCTCCACGGCACCCCTTAAGATAATGGCGCAGGAGGGTCATGAGGAGACGATTCAGCTCTATCTGATTGACTCTCCTGCGTATCCGGTGGTGCTGGGGCTTCCCTGGTTGATGACCCATGACCCTACTATTTCGTGGCAAGAGAAAGCTCTTAAAGGGTGGTCTGCCCAGTGTGAGGGGCGGTGTCTGGGTGTTTCCATAGGGGCGACCTCGGTGGAAAGTCCGAATAATAATAATAATAATAATAATATGCCATTTAGCAGACGCTTTTATCCAAAGCGACTTACAGTCGTGCGTGCATACATTTTTTTGTGTATGGGTGGTCCCGGGGTTCGAACCCACTACCTTGGCGTTACAAGCGCCGTGCTCTACCAGCTGAGCTACAGAGGACCACACGAATATAATGGCAGCACTGCATATTCCCCCCGAGTATGAGGATTTGAAACTGGTGTTTAGTAAAACTAGGGCGGCGCAGCTGCCACCTCATAGACTGGGGGATTGTGCGATAGATCTCCAGTCAGGAGCAGCTCTCCCGCGGAGCCATGTGTATCCCTTGTCTCAAGAGGAGAGGAAGGCAATGGAAACTTACATCGCTGAGTCTCTGAGACAGGGATACATACGGCCCTCCACTTCACCCGCTTCCTCGAGTTTATTTTTTGTGAAGAAAAAGGATGGAGGTCTGCGCCTGTGTATTGATTACCGCGGTCTCAATCAGATTACGGTGAAGTACAGCTATCCACTTCCTCTGATTGCGACTATGACGGAGTCATTACACGGTGCTCAGTTCTTCACAAAATTGGATCTCAGGAGCGCATATAACTTAGTGCGCATTAGAGAGGGCGATGAATGGAAGACAGCGTTTAGCACGACCTCCGGACATTACGAGTATCTCGTCATGCCATATGGGTTAATGAATGCTCCCTCAGTCTTCCAATCCTTCGTCGATGAGATTTTCTGGGACATGCAGGGACAGGGAGTAGTCGTGTACATAGACGATATTCTGGTGTACAGTTCTACCCGAGCAGAGCATGTAGCCCTGGTGCGCAGAGTATTGAGGAGGCTGTTGGAGCATGACCTATATGTCAAGGCAGAGAAATGTCTGTTCTTTCAGAAGTCGGTCTCCTTTCTGGGTTATCAGTTGTCTGCATCAGGGGTGAAGATGGAGGTGGACCGGGTGTCAGCTGTGCGTAATTGGCAGACCCCAACCACTGTGAAGGAGGTGCAACAGTTCTTGGGTTTTGCGAATTATTACCGGAGGTTTATCCGGGGTTTTGGACAGGTGGCAGCTCCCATAACGTCTCTGTTGAAGGGGGGTCCGGTGCGCTTGCGGTGGTCAGCTGAGGCGGACAGGGCTTTTGGGAAACTGAAGGACCTGTTTACCTCGGCGCCGGTGTTGGCGCATCCGGATCCCTCTTTACCTTTCCAGGTAGAGGTAGACGCGTCAGAGGCCGGTATAGGGGCCGTTCTCTCCCAACGGTCTGGCACACCACCTAAACTCCGTCCCTGTGCCTTTTATTCTAAAAAGCTCAGTCCGGCGGAGCGGAATTATGACGTAGGAGACAGGGAGCTGTTAGCCGTGGTACAGGCCCTAAAGGTGTGGCGGCATTGGCTTGAGTGGGCTCAACACCCTTTCCTCATTCTAACTGACCACCGTAACCTGGAATACATCCGGGCAGCTAGGAGACTGAATCCTCGCCAGGCCCGCTGGACTATGTTTCTAGCCCGGTTTGTGTTTAAAATTACTTACATCCCTGGGTCCCAGAACGGGAAGGCAGATGCCCTGTCTCGGCGGTATGACTCGGAGGAGAGGTCCGTTGATCCCCCTCCCATACTACCAGAGTCTTGTCTGGTTGCACCGGTGGTATGGGAGGTTGATGCCGAGATCGAGCGGGCGTTACGCACCGACCCAAGTCCTCCACAGTGTCCAGTGGGTCGGACGTACGTTCCGCTCGAGGTACGCGATCGCCTCATTTATTGGGCTCATACGTCCCCCTCCTCTGGACATCCAGGTATCGGCAGGACAGTTCACTGCCTTAGCACTAAGTACTGGTGGCCAACGTTAGCCAGGGATGTGAGGATTTATGTCTCCTCCTGTTCGGTGTGTGCCCATTGTAAGGCGCCCAGACATTTGCCCAGGGGTAAGCTACAACCCCTGCCCGTTCCACAACGACCCTGGTCCCACCTCTCTGTGGATTTTGTTACCGACCTTCCCCCTCACAGGGGAATACTACCATCCTGGTCGTTGTGGATCGGTTCTCGAAGGCCTGTCGTCTCCTTCCCATGCCGGGTCTACCCACTGCCCTACAGACCGCTGAGGCTCTGTTTACCCATGTCTTCCGGCATTATGGGGTACCCGAGGATATAGTGTCTGATCGAGGCCCCCAGTTCACCTCCAGAGTGTGGAGAGCGTTTATGGAACTGTTGGGGGTTTCGGTAAGCCTTACCTCGGGTTACCATCCGGAGAGTAATGGGCAGGTTGAACGTGTTAACCAGGATGTGGGTAGGTTTCTGAGGTCTTATTGCCAGGGCCGGCCGGAGGAGTGGGCGAGATACGTTCCTTGGGCCGAGATGGCACAGAACTCTCTCCGCCACTCCTCCACCCAACTAACCCCTTTCCAGTGTGTGTTAGGGTACCAGCCGGTTCTGGCACCTTGGCACGAGAGCCAGATCGAGGCCCCTGCGGTGGATGAGTGGGTGCGGCGCTCGGAGGAGACATGGAACGCTGCCCACGTACATCTGCAGCGGGCCATCCGTCGGCAGAAGACGAGCGCCTGTGTACGCACCTGGAGATCGAGTCTGGCTCTCGACCAGAAACCTGCCCCTCCGCCTGCCCTGCCGGAAGCTGGGTC
This sequence comes from Coregonus clupeaformis, assembly GCF_020615455.1. Lineage (NCBI taxonomy): Eukaryota > Metazoa > Chordata > Actinopteri > Salmoniformes > Salmonidae > Coregonus > Coregonus clupeaformis. The sequence goes on from NC_059196.1 coordinate 37,689,493, forward strand.
GGCGGTTTGTGGGGCCATTCAAAGTCCTGAGGAGGTTGAACGAGGTGTGTTACAGGTTAGAACTGCCTATTGATTATAGGAATATTAACCCCTCGTTCTATGTGTCTCTCCTCAGGCCGGTGGTAGCTGGTCCACTCCAGGAGTATGAGATAGAAGAGACTCCTCCGCCCCCGTTGGACATCGAGGGGGCTCCGGCGTACACTGTGAGGTCCATCCTTGATTCGAGACGCCGGATGGGGGGTCTTCAATATCTCGTGGAGTGGGAGGGGTACGGCCCGGAGGAGCGGTGCTGGGTGCCGAGGAGGGACATATTAGACCAGTCCCTGCTGACCGAGTTCCATCGGGGTCATCCTACGCGCCCTGCTCCACGTCGTCCTGGTCGTCCCCGAGGGGGGGGTACTGTCACGGTTTCAGCCGAGGCTGCCCCTCCTCCTTGTTCGGGCAGGCTTCGGCAGTCGTCGTCCCCGGAGTACTAGCTGCCACCGTTCGATGTTTCATGTTTGTTTGGTTTTGTCTGTTTGTACACCTGTCCCTTGTTAGTGTTTGATTGTGTTTCCTATTTAAGTTTCGTATGTTGGGACAGGTGTTATGTGTGATTGGTTTTTGTCTAGCTGTTGCTCTCGTTAATTACTCTCGTGTTTTGTTGTTTTCGAGAGTCCGCACTGTGTGCGCTATTGCCTTTTTACGCACGTTGTATTTTGTGCGTAATTTATATTTTGCCTCCCGGTTGGGTTGGCTGTTCGCCTGTTTGGTGCTGACTTATATTACTAAAGTCTGTTCACGAACGCCCGTGTTTCCTGCGCTTGATTTCCACACCGCATCTACACTCAGCTACTGACATAATCTCCCAAATATCACTATTTCTGAGCCAAGCCATAGAAAGTTGGTTGCAAATTAAATTAAACGACAAAACAAATAATGCAACAAATATTGTGGATGAACTCAAATATACTAATTGATGAAAAATCTTTTTTTGAATAAAATGATATCATAGGTAGGACTGGTGGAGTTATGTCGCACATGCAGCTAACAAAAACATATGGAAATGTCTGCTCTACCCAAAATTACAACCAGGAAAGTGGAAGGGGGAAAAAGTAAAGAACTTGTCTGTCGGCCCTGCATTACATTTACATTTTACATTTACGTCATTTAGCAGACGCTCTTATCCAGAGTGACTTACAAATTGGTGCATTCACCTCATAGCCAGTGGGATAACCACTTTACAATGTTTTTTTGTTTTTTTCTTCGGGGTTGGGTAAGGGGGGGTAGAAGGATTACTTTATCCTATCCCAGGTATTCCTTAAAGAAGAGGCATTAAAGAACATAACAGGTTAAAGAAAATTGTGATAAATAAAAAAGTATACCAGTTTCGTTTAAGGACCAAAGTATTGACAGTCGTCCCATATAGATTACAAAATAGTTGATACGTAAAACGTAAAACTGATACGTAAAACGACGCCGGATTCAAACTTAGAATTTTTCAATTTAAATTATTATACAAAATTCTTGCTACCAATAGAATGTTATTTATATGGGGGATACAATCTTCCCAGCTCTGCAGATTTGGCTGTGAAGAGACAGAATCATTAGATAATTTGTTTTGGTACTGTCCATTTGTAGCTTGTTATTGGACACAGGTCCAGGAATGGCTAAAGGATTGCAATATTTACCTGGAGCTAACCCTGCAGATAGCACTACTGGGTGATCTGAAAAGTCATAGTCAATCGATCAATAATATAATAATGCTTTTAGAAAAAAAAAAAATATTCAATTTACAATCTGTAGAAACAATGAGAATAGAAGGGATCAGAACTTTTGTAAAAAATCACAGTTCAGTTGAAAAATATATGGCAAATAGAAATCCAATATGGATGGTGTTCAGAGATAGATAGGTGGTGTTGAATGGAGTTGAAGGATGGGATTAATAACAACTAACAACAACTAATATCAACAAGATAACTAATGTAAAGCATACTGTGTCCATAATAAGTATATACAGTGAGGGAAAAAAGTATTTGATCCCCTGATGATTTTGTACGTTTGCCCACTGACAAAGAAATGATCAGTCAGGTAGGTTTATTTGAACAATGAGAGACAGAATAACAACAACAAAATCCAGAAAAACACATGTCAAAAATGTTATTAATTGATTTGCATTTTAATGAGGGAAATAAGTATTTGACCCCTCTGCAAAACATGACTGTCACGCCCTGGCTCTGGGACTCTGTTATGTTGAGCCAGGGTGTGTTGTTTCTATGTGTTTTGTGTGCTAGGTTTATTATCTAGTTCATTTGTTTCTATGTTGGCCGGTGTGGTTCTCAATTAGAGGCAACGTGAATCAGCTGTTGCTTGTTGTCTCTGATTGGGTACCATACTTAGGCAGCCTGTTTTCCACAGTGTGTTGTGGGATCTTGTTCCGTGTTGGTTTTGTGTAGTGTAACCAAGGACGTCACGTTATCGTTTGTTGTTTTGTTCGTGTGGTGAATAATAAAAAAGTATGTTCACTTATCACGCTGCGCATTGGTCCACTGTATTCGACGATCGTGACAGAAGATTCCACCATAACTGGACCAAGCAGCGTGTCCAGGAGCCAACGCCAGAGAGGACTCTAATGAATATCAACCTCGACTGGGTCAAGCAGCGTGTCCAGGAGCCAACGCCAGAGAGGGCTCTAAAGGATATCAACCTCGACTGGGTCAAGCCGCGGGAGGAGGAGAGAGGTTGGACTTGGGAGCAGAGGATGGAGAGTCATGCGAGAGCCATGGAGGCCATATCCACGGGGGGAGACAAACCCAAAAAAATGGTAGGGGGGGGCTCACACCGTGGACGACGGGGCTGCTGGAGGCAGATAAGGGGCGAGTCAGTGGACGAGGAGAGAAGGCCACCGGGTTACTGAGCCATTGGCGAGTAGAGGGAAGGAAAATGTAGAAGCACGGCGAGAGGTACTGAGGTGTGTAGCCAGTCCGGTCCGGCCCGTTCCTGATCCCCATGTAAGGCCAGTGGTGTGTGTTCCCAGTGCGGTCCGGCCTGTTCCTGTCCATCGCACCAAGCCTATGGTGCGCGTCGTCAGCCCGGCCCGGCCTGTTCCTGCTCCCCGCACCAAGCCTATGGTGCGCGTCGCCAGCCCGGCCCGGCCTGTTCCTGCTCCCCGCACCAAGCCAATGGTGCGCGTCTCCAGCCCGGCCCGGCCTGTTCCTGCTCCCCGCACCAAGCCAATGGTGCGCGTCGCCAGCCCGGCCCGGCCTGTTCCTGCTCCCCGCACCAAGCCTGTGGTGCGCGTCGTCAGCCCAGTCCGGCCCGTCCCTGCTCCCCGCACCAAGCCTGTGGTGTGCGTCGTCAGCCCGGTTCGGCTCGTCCCTGCTCCCCGCACCAAGTCAGTGGTGCGCGTCGTCAGCCCGGTCCGGCCCGTTCCTGCTCCCCGCACCAAGCCTGTGGTGCGCGTCGTCAGCCCGGTTCGGCCCGTCCCTGCTCCCCGCACCAAGCCTGTGGTGCGCTTTGTCAGCCCGGTTCGGCCCGTCCCTGCTCCCCGCACCAAGCCTGTGGTGCGCGTCGTCAGCCCGGTCCGGCCCGTCCCTGCTCCCCGCACCAAGCCTGTGGTGCGCGTCGTCAGCCCGGTTCGACTCGTCCCTGCTCCCCGCACCAAGCCTGTGGTGCGCGTCGTCAGCCCGGTCCGGCCCGTTCCTGCTCCCCGCACCAAGCCTGGGTGCGCGTCGTCAGCCCGGTTCGGCCCGTCCCTGCTCCCCGCACCAAGCCTGGGTGCGCTTTGTCAGCCCGGTTCGGCCCGTCCCTGCTCCCCGCACCAAGCCTGTGGTGCGCGTCGTCAGCCCGGTCCGGCCCGTTCCTGCTCCCCGCACCAAGCCTGTGGTGCGCGTCGTCAGTCCGGCACATCCCGTGCCTGGGTCACCGGTGCCTGGTCAGGTACCGGTTAGCTGCTCCACATCGGAGCCTGAGCGATCCGCTCCACCGATGTCCAGTCCAGATCCAGCCAGCAGGGCCAGACCGGACCAGGGCGCTATGGGGGGTTTGTTGGAGGGTGGGGGTCAAGCCCGGAGCCAGAACCGCCTCCGAGGAGGAATACCCACCCGGCCCTCCCCTGTTCGGTTTATGTTGTCTGCGACCGCGCCTTTGGGGGGGGGTACTGTCACGCCCTGGCTCTGGGACTCTGTTATGTTGAGCCAGGGTGTGTTGTTTCTATGTGTTTTGTGTGCTAGGTTTATTATCTAGTTCATTTGTTTCTATGTTGGCCGGTGTGGTTCTCAATCAGAGGCAACGTGAATCAGCTGTTGCTTGTTGTCTCTGATTGGGTACCATACTTAGGCAGCCTGTTTTCCACAGTGTGTTGTGGGATCTTGTTCCGTGTTGGTTTTGTGTAGTATAACCAAGGACGTCACGTTATCGTTTGTTGTTTTGTTCGTGTGGTGAATAATAAAAAAGTATGTTCACTTATCACGCTGCGCATTGGTCCACTGTATTCGACGATCGTGACAATGACTTAGTACTTGGTGGCAAAACCCTTGTTGGCAATCACAGAGGTCAGACGTTTCTTGTAGTTGGCCACCAGGTTTGCACACATCTCAGGAGGGATTTTGTCCCACTCCTCTTTGCAGATCTTCTCCAAGTCATTAAGGTTTCGAGGCTGACGTTTGGCAACTCGAACCTTCAGCTCCCTTCAAAGATTTTCTATGGGATTAAGGTCTGGAGACTGCCTAGGCCACTCCAGGACCTTAATGTGCTTCTTCTTGAGCCACTCCTTTGTTGCCTTGGCCGTGTGTTTTGGGTCATTGTCATGCTGGAATACCCATCCACGTCCCATTTTCAATGCCCTGGCTGAGGGATGGAGGTTCTCACCCAAGATTTGACGGTACATGGCCCCGTCCATCGTCCCTTTGATGTGGTGAAGTTGTCCTGTCCCCTTAGCAGAAAAACACCCCCAAAGCATAATGTTTCCACCTCCATGTTTGACGGTGGGGATGGTGTTCTTAGGGTCATAGGCAGCATTCCTCCTCCTCCAAACACGGCAAGTTGAGTTGATGCCAAAGACCTCCATTTTGGTCTCATCTGACCACAACACTTTCACCCAGTTCTCCTCTGAATCTATCAGATGTTAATTGGCAAACTTCAGACGGCCCTGTATATGTGCTTTCTTTTGTGTTTCTTCCATTTGCGAATAATCGCACCAACTGTTGTCACCTTCTCACCAAGCTGCTTGGCGATGGTCTTGTAGCCCATTCCAGCCTTGTGTAGGTCTACAATCTTGTCCCTGACATCCTTGGAGAGCTCTTTGGTCTAGGCCATGGTGGAGAGTTTGGAATCTGATTGATTGATTGCTTCTGTGGACAGGTGTCTTTTATACAGGTAACAAACTGAGATTAGGAGCACTCCCTTTAAGAGTGTGCTCCTAATCTCAGCTCGTTACCTGTATAAAAGACACCTGGGAGCCAGAAATCTTTCTGATTGAGAGGGGGTCAAATACTTATTTCCCTCATTAAAATGCAAATCAATTTATAACATTTTTGACATGCGTTTTTCTGGATTTTTTTGTTGTTATTCTGTCTCTCACTGTTCAAATAAACCTACCATTACAATTATAGACTGATCATGTCTTTGTCAGTGGGCAAACCTACAAAATCAGCAGGGGATCAAATATTTTTTTCCCTCACTGTAGGTTATAGGTTGAGAGCTTTTGTGAAAGAGCACAGTTAGAAAGATATGGCATATAGAAGCAAACCGGATGGACATCATGAAAATGATCAGAGAGGTTGAGGGTAGAGGAAGTTCAGGAGTAAAAACAAACAAAATATAATTATTGTAAAATTGACTGTGTCCATAAAATGTATATAGTATCTATAAGCTGGGAGTAGAGGACTAAGCATTGTTGTTCAGTAGTTTACTCCAATTAGGGAAGGGGTGGTGGGGTTGGAAAGTAATAAAGGGAAATATTTTTTTTTTTTAAAGGATATGTGTATATACAGTTGAAGTTGGAAGTTTACATACACCTTAGCCAAATACATTTAAAATCAGTTTTTCACAATTCCTGACATTTAATCCTAGTATAAATTCCCTCTCTTAGGTCAGTTAGGATCACCACTTTATTTTAAGAATGTGAAATGTCAGAATAATAGTAGAGAGAATTATTTATTTCTGCTTTTATTTCTTTCACCACATTCCCAGTGGGTCAGAAGTTTACATACACTCAATTAGTATTTGGTAGCATTGCCTTTAAATTGTTTAACTTGGGTCAAACGTTTCGGGTAGCCTTCCACAAGCTTCCCACAATAATTTGGGTGAATTTTGGCCCATTCCTCCTGACAGAGCTGGTGTAACTGAGTCACTGGCCACTTTAAGAAATGGAACACTAGTCACTTTAATAATGTTTACATATCTTGCATTACTCATCTCATATGTACAGTGGGGAAAAAAAGTATTTAGTCAGCCACCAATTGTGCAAGTTCTCCCACTTAAAAAGATGAGAGAGGCCTGTTATTTTCATCATAGGTACACGTCAACTATGACAGACAAAATGAGAAAAAAAAATCCAGAAAATCACATTGTAGGATTTTTTATGAATTTATTGGCATATGATGGTGGAAAATAAGTATTTGGTCAATAACAAAAGTTTCTCAATACTTTGTTATATACCGTTTGTTGGCAATGACACAGGTCAAACGTTTTCTGTAAGTCTTCACAAGGTTTTCACACACCGTTGCTGGTATTTTGGCCCATTCCTCCATGCAGATCTCCTCTAGAGCAGTGATGTTTTGGGGCTGTCGCTGGGCAACACAGACTTTCAACTCCCTCCAAAGATTTTCTATGGGGTTGAGATCTGGAGACTGGCTAGGCCACTCCAGGACCTTGAAATGCTTCTTACGAAGCCACTCCTTCGTTGCCCGGGCAGTGTGTTTGGGATCATTGTCATGCTGAAAGACCCAGCCACGTTTCATCTTCAATGCCCTTGCTGATGGAAGGAGGGTTTCACTCAAAATCTCACGATACATGGCCCCATTCATTCTTTCCTTTACACGGATCAGTCAGTCCTGGTCCCTTTGCAGAAAAACAGCCCCAAAGCATGATGTTTCCAACCCCATGCTTCACAGTAGGTATGGTGTTCTTTGGATGCAACTCAGCATTCTTTGTCCTCCAAACATGACGAGTTGAGTTTTTACCAAAAAGTTATATTTTGGTTTCATCTGACGATATGACATTCTCCCAATCCTCTTCTGGATCATCCAAATGCAGACTTCAGACGGGCCTGGACATGTACTGGCTTAAGCAGGGGGACACGTCTCGCATTGCAGGATTTGAGTCCCTGGCGGCGTAGTGTGTTACTGATGGTTGGCTTTGTTACTTTGGTCCCAGCTCTCTGCAGGTCATTCACTAGGTCCCCCCGTGTGGTTCTGGGATTTTTGCTCACCGTTCTTGTGATCATTTTGACCCCAAGGGGTGAGATCTTGCGTGGAGCCCCAGATCGAGGGAGATTATCAGTGGTCTTGTATGTCTTCCATTTCCTAATAATTGCTCCCACAGTTGATTTCTTCAAACCAAGCTGCTTACCTATTGCAGATTCAGTCTTCCCAGCCTGGTGCAGGTCTACAATTTAGTTTCTGGTGTCCTTTGACAGCTCTTTGGTCTTGGCCATTGTGAAATTTGGAGTGTGACTGTTTGATGTTGTGGACAGGTGTCTTTTATACTGATAACAAGTTCAAACAGGTGCCATTAATACAGGTAACGAGTGGAGGACAGAGGAGCCTCTTAAAGAAGGAAGTTACAGGTCTGTGAGAGCCAGAAATCTTGCTTGTTTGTAGGTGACCAAATACTTATTTTCCACCATAATTTGCAAATAAATTCATTAAAAATCCTACAATGGGATTTTCTGGATTTTTTTCTCAATTTGTCTGTCATAGTTGACGTGTACCTATGATGAAAATTACAGGCCTCTCTCATCTTTTTAAGTGGGAGAACTTGCACAATTGGTGGCTGACTAAATACTTTTTTTCCCCACTGTATATACTGTATTCTATACTATTCTACTGTATCTTAGTCTATCCCGCTCTGACATTGCTTGTCCATATATTTATATATTC
>NC_059196.1:37702573-37742573 GCF_020615455.1 Coregonus clupeaformis
TCTCCCAATCCTCTTCTGGATCATCCAAATGCACTCTAGCAAACTTCAGACGGGCCTGGACATGTACTGGCTTAAGCAGGGGGACACGTCTGGCACTGCAGGATTTGAGTCCCTGGCGGCGTAGTGTGTTACTGATGGTAGGCTTTGTTACTTTGGTCCCAGCTCTCTGCAGGTCATTCATTAGGTCCCCCGTGTGGTTCTGGGATTTTGCTCACCGTTCTTGTGATCATTTTGACCCCACGGGGTGAGATATTGCGTGGAGCCCCAGATCGAGGGAGATTATCAGTGGTCTTGTATGTCTTCCATTTCCTAATAATTGCTCCCACAGTTGATTTCTTCAAACCAAGCTGCTTACCTATTGCAGATTCAGTCTTCCCAGCCTGGTGCAGGTCTACAATTTTGTTTCTGGTGTCCTTTGACAGCTCTTTGGTCTTGGCCATAGTGGAGTTTGGAGTGTGACTGTTTGAGGTTGTGGACAGGTGTCTTTTATACTGATAACAAGTTCAAACAGGTGCCATTAATACAGGTAACGAGTGGAGGACAGAGGAGCCTCTTAAAGAAGAAGTTACAGGTCTGTGAGAGCCAGAAATCTTGCTTGTTTGTAGGTGACCAAATACTTATTTTCCACCATAATTTGCAAATAAATTCATTAAAAATCCTACAATGTGATTTTCTGGATTTTTTTTCTCCATTTGTCTGTCATAGTTGACGTGTACCTATGATGAAAATTACAGGCCTCTCTCATCTTTTTAAGTGGGAGAACTTGCACAATTGGTGGCTGACTAAATACTTTTTTTCCCCACTGTAGATTGTAGGTAGGTATTGTAGTTAGGTATTGAGTGGCGCAGTGGTCTAAGGCACTGTATCGCAGTGCTAGCTGTGCCACTTGAGATCCTGGTTCGAATCCAGGCTCTGTCGTAGCCGGCCGCGACCGGGAGACCCATGGGGCGGCGCGCAATTGACCCAGCGTCGTCCAGGGTAGGGAAGGGAATGGCCGGCAGGGATGTAGCTCAGTTGGTAGAGCATGGCGTTTACAACACCAGGGTTGTGGGTTCGATTCCCACAGGGGGTATGAAAAATAATAATGTATGCACTAACTGTAAGTCGCTCTGGATAAGAGCGTCTGCTAAATGACTAAAATGTAAATGTATTGTAGGTAAGTATTGTATTCGACGAGGCTAGCTAACCCACTACCTGGACCAATAAAGCTAGCGGGTAGCTACTGGTAATATTAGCAACTGTGGATAGTTGTTTCCAATGTTATTTAACGCTTAAGAGTACCTGTAATTATGCCAGCTAGCTACCTACCATTCAGCTGTTTTTCTAACCTCATTATCTGAAGCGTTAACGTTAGGTAGTTAGCTTGGCTCTCTCTGTGTGTTTCGTGCCGTGGGAGGAGGGGTTGGTTCATTGGCAGAGAGCAATGGCTAGCTAGTAGGCTAACTATTCTAGCTAGCTAACTAACTGGCTAAATAAATTAACAACGTACTCACTCAAACTGTCGAAACTAACCCAAAACTTTACACAACGTTAGACACGGACACGAATGATCTGTTTGGCGTGTTAACACACTGTTGGTGGTTTGTTGTAAAGGAGTATTGGTGCTAAACCGTGTTATTGGAGGCTGGCATGCTAGTTGGCTATGGCGTCATAGGATTCGGTGCCCTGGGCGGTTTTCACGGAAGAATACTGTACCAAGTTAGCTAGCTGAATAAACTAGGTTGGAGTCTATTCCTACAAAACATTGAACCGCTGTAGTTTACAACAATTATAATTTATAAAGTGGAAGTTGGGAGAGTTATATTTGAGTGTTTCAGTGAAACGTAAGTGAGGGAGGCCCCGATCTCTCGCTTTCCAAGATGTTTAGTTAATTTCATTCCGATCTCCTTTGCATTATTGTAGCCTTTTCTGTAGCCTGTCAACTATGTGTCTGTCTATCCCTGTTCTCTCCTCTCTGCACAGGCCATACAAACGCTTCACACCGCGTGGCTGCTGCCACTCTAATCTGGTGGTCCCTGTGCGTATGATCCACGTGGAGTTCCAGGTCTCCGGCAGCCTCTGGAACTGCCGTTCTGCGGCCAACAAGGCAGAGTTCATCTCAGCCTATGTTACCCTCCAGTCCCTCGACTTCTTGGCACTGACGGAAACATGGATTACCATAGAAAACACTGCTACTCCTACTGCTCTTTCCTCTTCTGATCATGTGTTCTCGCTTACCCCGAGAGCATCTGGTCAGCGCGGCGGTGGCACAGGAATCCTCATCTCTCCCAAGTGGACATTCTCTCTTTACCCTGACCCATCTGTCTATCTCCTCATTTGAATTCAATGCTGTCACAGTCACTAGCCCATTCAAGCTTAACATCCTTGTTATTTATCGCCCTCCAGGTTCCCTGAGTTCATCAATGAGCTTGACGCCTTGATAAGTTCCTTTCCTGAGGATGGCTCACCCCTCACAGTTCTGGGTGACTTTAACCTCCCTACGTCTGCCTTTGACTCATTTCTCTCTGCCTTCTTTCCACTATTTTCCTCTTTTGACCTCACCCTCTCACCGTCCCCCCCTACTCACAAGGCAGGCAATACGCTTGACCTCATCTTTACTAGATGCTGTTCTTCTACTAATCTCACTGCAACTCCCCTCCAAGTCTCCAACCACTACTTTGTATCCTTTTCTCTCTCGCTCTCCTCCAACACTACTCACTCTGCCCCTACTCAGATGGGTCGTCGCAACCGTCGCTCTCTCTCTCCCGCTACTCTCTCCTCTTCCATCCTATCATCTCTTCCCTCTGCTAAATCCTTCTCCCTCCGATCTCCTGATTCTGCCTCCTCAACCCTCCTCTCCTCCCTTTCTGCATCTTTTGACTCTCTATGTCCCCTATCCTCCAGGCCGGCTCGGTCCTCCCCTCCTGCTCCGTGGCTTGACGACTCATTGCATGCTCACAGAAGAGGGCTCCGGGCAGCCGAGCGGAAATGGACGAAAACTAGACTCCCTGCGGACCTGTCATATTTTCACTCCCTTCTCTCTACATGCTCTTCCTCTGTTTCTGATGCTAAAGCCACTTTCTACCACTCTAAATTTCAAGCCTCTGCCTCTAACCCTAGGAAGCTCTTTGCCACCTTCTCCTCCCTGCTGAATCCTCCTCCTCCTCCCCCTCCCTCCTCCCTCTCTGTGGATGACTTCGTCAACCATTTTGAAAAGAAGGTTGACGACATCCGATCCTCATTTATTAAGTCAAATGACACCGTTGGTCCTGCTCACACTGCCCTACCCTATGCTTTGACTTCTTTCTCCCCTCTCTCTCCAGATGAAATCTTGCGACTTGTGACGGCCGGCCGCCCAACAACCTGCCCGCTTGACCCTATCCCCTCCTCTCTTCTCCAGACCATTTCCGGAGACCTTCTCCCTTACCTCACCTTGCTCATCAACTCATCCTTGACCGCTGGCCATGTCCCTTCCGTCTTCAAGAGAGCGAGATTTGCACCCCTCCTCAAAAAACCTACACACGATCCCTCCGAAGTCAACAACTACAGACCAGTATCCCTTCTTTATTTTCTCTCCAAAACTCTTGAGCGTGCTGTCTCTAGCCAACTCTCCTGCTACCTCTCTCAGAATGACCTTCTTGATCCAAACCAGCCAGGTTTCAAGACTGGTCATTCAACTGAGACTGCTCTTCTCTGTGTCACGGAGGCTCTCCGCACTGCTAAAGCTAACTCTCTCTCCTCTGCTCTTATCCTTCTACACCTATCCGCTGCCTTTGATACTGTGAACCATCAGATCCTCCTCTCCACCCTCTCCGTGTTGGGCATCTCCGGCGCTGCTCACTCTTGGATTGCGTCCTACCTGACAGGTCGCTCCTGCCAGGTGGCGTGGCGAGAATCTGTCTCCGCACCACATGCTCTCACCACTGGTGTCCCCCAGGGCTCAGTTCTAGGCCCTCTCCTATTCTCTCTATACACCAAGTCACTTGGCTCTGTCATATCCTCACATGGTCTCTCCTATCATTGCTACGCAGACGACACACAATTAATTTTCTCCTTTCCCCCTTCTGATAACCAGGTGGCGAATCGCATCTCTGCATGTCTGGCAGACATTTCAGTGTGGATGTTGGATCACCACCTCAAGCTGAACCTCGGCAAGACGGAGCTGCTCTTCCTCCCGGGGAAGGACTGCCCACTCCATGATCTCGCCATCACGGTTGACAACTCCGTTGTGTCCTCCTCCCAGAGTGCAAAGAACCTTGGCGTGACCCTGGACAACACCCTGTCATTCTCCGCTAACATCAAAGCGGTGACCCAATCCTGCAGGTTCATGCTCTACAACATTCACAGAGTATGACCCTACCTTTCACAGAAAGCGGCACAGGTCCTTATCCAGGCACTTGTCATCTCCCGTCTGGATTACTGCAACTCGCTGTTGGCAGGGCTCCCTGCCTGTGCCATTAAACCCCTACAACTTATCCAGAACGCTGCTGCCCGTCTGGTGTTCAACCTTCCCAAGTTCTCTCATCTCACCCCGCTCCTCCACACACTCCACTGGCTTCCAGTTGAGTCTCGTATCTACTACAAGACCATGGTGCTTGCCTACGGAGCTGTGAGGGGAACGGCACCTCCTTACCTTCAGGCTCTGATCAGACCCTACACCCAAACGAGGGCACTACGTTCATCTTCCTCTGGCCTGCTAGCCCCCCTACCTCTACGGAAGCACAGTTCCCGCTCAGCCCAGTCAAAGCTATTCGCTGCTCTGGCACCCCAATGGTGGAACAAGCTCCCCCACGACGCCAGGACAGCGGAGTCACTGACACTTGAAACCCTACCTCTTTAAGGAATACCTGGAATAGTATAAAAGTAATCCTTCTACACCCCCCTCCCCCACCCCCCATACATAAAAAAAAATGTATTGAGGAAAAACAGACAATTGTACAAATGTATGATGTTGTCTTGACGGAATCCCAAGATCCTTTTATCTTTAAATCCTCTCCTTTCTCATGGCACATACAGCAACACAATGAGGCAGGGAACTAAAGCACAGTGTCTCAACACCCATTATGCACAGTAGCTATTTAGGGTGTGTTCTGTGGCTATACTGGCTGGTATTACATCAGCTCCTTGGATTGGAGTGTCATAATGGACTGATGACATTGACTGAGTACTCTAGAGTTGTTGTGGCACAGCAGTGTCTCGATAGGCTGTCTCCTGCAACCTTTTTTTGGTACTGCTATTGAGCAGGCTATACACTGATGACGGTTCCCTGTCTATCAGACACACATGTACCTACATTATCATGGTGCCAACCCCTATAGGGGAGCGTGTTTGCTACTGTGAATGACTAAAATGAATGACCACTAAACATGTGTTTTTTCCTTTGTTTTGAGTGAAGGGAAAAGGATACATGTGAGCCTGTAGAATAGTGAGAACTGTGTGTAAGTATAGTACATTGCACTGATCGAACACAAAGAGGAGAGAGGTTATGTCTGGCCCTTTACTCTGACAACAAGGCTGTATGCATCATCCCTAAACACACACACACAGAGAGAGAGAGCGAGAGAGAGAGCGAGAGAGAGAGCGAGAGAGCGAGAGCGAGAGAGCGAGAGAGAGAGCGAGAGAGAGAGCGAGAGAGAGAGAGAGAGAGAGAGAGAGAGAGCGAGAGAGCAGAGAGAGAGAGAGAGAGAGAGAGAGAGAGAGCGAGAGAGCGAGAGAGAGAGAGCGAGAGAGAGAGAGAGCGAGAGAGCGCAGTGAGAGAGAGAGCGAGAGAGAGAGAGAGAGAGAGCAGAGAGAGAGAGAGAGAGAGCGAGAGAGAGAGAGAGAGAGAGAGAGAGAGAGAGAGAGAGAGAGAGAGAGCGAGAGAGAGAGAGAGAGCGAGAGAGAGAGAGAGAGAGAGAGAGAGCGAGAGAGCGAGAGAGAGAGAGAGAGAGAGAGAGAGAGAGAGAGAGAGAGAGAGAGAGAGAGAGAGAGAGAGGCAGAGAGAGAGAAAGACACACACACACACAAAAACTCCCATTAGACTCTCCACTTTTATAGCTATGTTGTATCGCAGTCCCATTTCCAAGGTGTAAACATACTGTAGCTCCTTTGGGTTTCAAAATCATTTTCATCTCTCTTGTAAGCTGTGTGTTTCTACATATTTGTTTTAAATCCCATTATAAACTCATTTTGATATGAATTAATGTTGGAAATTGGAATATATCTCCAGGAAAAGTTGGACACAGAGGTAATCTTTCAAATCTAATCTCTTACAACAAAAGAGCTTCAGCGCTTTCTACTGTAATTATGAGAATACATGACTGAAAAATGTGTCTAACACACACATACGCTTACACACACACATACATAAACACACAAATATACACACCTGTGGTGAGTGTGTGTACATTGTCCTGTGTGTCTGGGTGAGAGTGTGTGGGTCGTGGGCTGTGGAGAACCTAGGTCCACCAGGCCCAGGATGAGGAAGCCCTCCAAGCCACAGAAACTCCCTGCCTGGGTCTGCTTCTCTGGGCCAGCACACGCAGGGCCTGGGAGAGTCAGGACAGAGGAAATGAAAGGGTTAGTTCCAGGGTTGGGGTCAATTCTTTCTCAACTCAGCCAATTCAAGAAATGAAATTGAAATTCAATATCTATTTAACCTTTATTAAGCCAGGTAAGTCACTGGAAAGATAATATATTTTACCATAATGACTTTAGTAAATGAATATGAGCTCTCCTTTTTTTATTTCATTGAATTGATTATAAATTAACCCTGGACCTGAGGAGTCCACCTAACAGGAGCACCGTGAGATAGCTGGTCCTCTAAAGGAGAGGAGAGGCCTCCCTCCCCTGAGACAGGAGAAAATCAGGAGGCTTTACTTTAAATTAGATCAGTTTATTAGCATGCTAGCCATAGCATCACAACACACCAGAGACAGAGACAGAGACAAAGACAAAGACAAAGACAAAGACAAAGAGAGAGAGAGAGACAGAGAGAAGACAGACAGACAGACAGACAGACAGACAGACAGACAGACAGACAGACAGACAGACAGACAGACAGACAGACAGTGAGCGATGGGATGAGGGAGAGGATAAAGAATGTGAAAACATGAGAGACAGAGAGAAATTAAAGGAGTGAAATGCAAAAACAGGCTATGTTATCCCCATAGAAATATAATCTCATTCTAGTTCTGTGGTTATATCTGAGATTGTGAAATGCTCTATGCACAGAGAGACAAATTCCAACAAAGACATCGTGACATTTGAAATACTATATCTGAATTGTTCCCACAGCCCAATGTCCTTTAAAATAATGTAAGAGGAGAGAAGACGAGAGGGAGGAAGGGAGGAAGGGAGGAGGGAGGGAGGAAGGGAAGGAGGGAGGGAGGAAGGGAAGGGGGGAGGGAAAGAGGGGAAGGAGTGAGATAGAAAGGAAAGAAGAGTAGCAGGGGCGGTAAGGGGGAAGAGAGAAAGAGTGAGAAATGAAGAAAAAGAGAGACAGGTAAGGAGAGCGCGAGAGAGAGAGAGAGAGAGAGAGAGAGAGAGAGAGAGATATAAGCCTACTATATTGAAGGAAATTAATGTCTAGCAGGTCGAGGAACATGGTTCTCTGATTCAAGCACAATGAACAGAGACAACAGCCATCTCTGATCAGACAGTTCATTGAAGGTGTTTAATTGTTTCTTGTCCTCTTTTCTTATCACTCGGTCTCTGTGGATCCACACCATTAAATAGCAGATAGGCCATTTGGGACTGTTCAAATTACACCCTTTTCTTTCTCTCTCTCCCTCCCTCTCTCATTCTTTCTCTCCCTCCCTCTCTCTCCCTCATTCTCTCCCTCCCTCACTCTCCCTCTTTCTCTCATTCTTTCTCTCCCTCCCTCTCTCATTCTTTCTCTCCCTCCCTCTCTCTCCCTCTTTCTCTCCCTCCCTCTCTTTTCTTCCTCTCCCTCCCTCTCTCTTTCTTTCTCTCTCTCTCTTCCCCCCTCCGTGTCTGATCAGGATGAGGATCTAACACGAGTCTTCTGTGTCGCAGTGCTGTGGCTCAGGCCAGGGTTGAATGAGGTGTTGTAATTATTCTGATATGAATGTTATCTAATTGATCAGGTCATCAGTTATAATAGGTAGCAGGTCCATGGTGGAGCCAGACAGGGTGGTCTTAATGTCTCTAGACTGAATGTGTCCACTAGTCTCAATGTCTCTAGCAAATTTTCCCCAACATTGGACACCCCCTAACTTCGGACACTCTCTGGCAGTTGGAGGACTAAATCACCTCGAGCTCAAAATTTAAATGGACTGGAAAATTACGTTACGTTTTGCGACTAAATACACCCTTCTAGCTAGCTGACCACCAATTTTCATTAAAATGTGTGAAAGTTAATTTTCGTTACGGATTTGCTAAGGTCGCTAGCTTAGTTGCTAAATGTTGATAGAACTGCTTAGTAACCAAAAAAGGAAAGAAATTGTAAGTGTTAGATAATACATATCACGAAAACAGCTGTATCAAAATTGGAGTCCTCTGACATTTACATCTGTAAAAACAAATGTTGAACTTTGAACCATTAACGTTTTGACACCTATCACTGTTGTCTATGTTTCAATATTAAACTAATTGGGACACTAATTTTCATTACAGATAACACCAGACAAAAAACATGGGTACACTTTCAGTTATTGTGAAACCTTTCATCATCAACTTTCAATGCCTTAGCTTTTAAATGTAAATGTTTATACATATTCAGATTGTGTTATCTTTCTAAAATGTGTATAGTATGCCAAGTTATTTAGCTACATGTATTTACCACCACAGCATGGAGAAAGTCATGAGGAAGCAGTGGTGTGAGGTGGACATGTTCCATGCCATGGAGGACTGCGGGGCTAATAACAGTTTTATTTTCTTATCTACCAAGGTGCATGGTGTACCTCAGGAGACCCTGGCGGACAGGCTGAGCAGCCGGGTGACCCATGGATCTCGCAGTGGACCAACCACATTGCTTGCACCAGAGGCGCCAGCCATGGGTTCCCCTTCACCAGACAGAGGCTGATGAAATACGCTGACAAAATAGGCAGGTATTTGGTGTTCTATGTGTGTATGTAGAATGCTGGACTGACTGTAAATGTGGATGTGTATGGTGATGCCAAAATAAAACATTTCATCCTGGATGGACAATTTATATTCTATTGTTTTCTAGGTTTCGGCACCCAGGGGAGACAATCCCACCACCGGGGAAGAGGTGGTGGGAAATGTTACAAGAACCTGAGCATGAGGAGGCCGGACACCCTGGACGATGGACACCTTCTTCACATCTTATGAGAAGCACTTGGAGGAGAGTGGGTTGAGGGAGAAACCCAGACAAATCTATAACTGCGATGAGTCTTGGTTTTTGTAGTGACCAGAGCAGGCACAAGGTGCTGGCTCCACTGGGCGCAAAACACGTGTACCAGCAGGCTCCGGGGACCAAGGAGCACATCACAGTGCTGGCCTGCTTTAACGCAGCTGGAGAGGACGTCCCCCCGTTTATCATCTACCCCATGTGTTTCCCCGGTGGCCACTACACACTGGGAGCCCCCCTCCCAAGCCTTGTATGGACGGTCCAACAGTGGCTACATTGTCGGGGACCTGTTCAGGAAGTGGTTTCAGCACTTCATTAAGCATGCTCCCTCTCCTTCTTCTCTTCCATGGACCGGAGGTGCTCGCGGCGGCACTAAGGGAAGAGGTTATACTTCCTTGTCTTCCACCACACTGCACCCGTGTCCTGCAGCCGCTGGACGTGGCATACCTTGGCCCTTTAAAGGCTGCGTTCTCCAAGGTAGCTGGAGACCTCAGCCATTTTGACCACTACTACATGGTAAACAAATCAGAATTTGCCAGAGTATTCCGCTACCCGTACCAGCGCTGCAAGGACATGTGCTATGTGGTGGAAGGGTTTAAGAAGTGTGGCCTCTTCCCTTTTGACCCTTCAGCTATAGAAGGGTCCCGTTTAATGCCGTCTCGGACCCTACTGGGTCCCAGCACCGCCTCTCCTGGAACCAGCAGCACTGTGCTGTCCACCAGCACCTCCTCCCCAGCGACCGCAGGAGGACCCTCAGCCCCTGCTCCAGTCCCAGCCCCTGCTCCAGTCCCAGCCCCTGATCCAGTCCCAGCCCCTGATCCAGTCCCAGCCCCTGCTCCAGTCCCAGCCCCTGATCCAGTCCCAGCTCTAGCCCTAGATGAGCACCCCCTAATAGAGGGGGGGCTGATAGCGAAGGACCTGGGGCACATCATCACTGTCCTGAAGTATCGGCTAGACCGATACAGAAGACTCCCTGTGGTTGCCACATGCCTCACCGGGGAGGAATACAAGCACCAGTGGCAGGAGAGAGGTGAGAAGGAGAGGGCTGAGGCAAAGGAGAAAGAGCGTAGGGCAGCCCTCAGAACACAGAGGGCACAGGAGAGGTCTGCCATTGATGAGACCATAGACGCCATCGCCTCTGCTGGACCCCCCGCTGGAACCACTCCTGACAGCTGCATCACCACCACCACCAGTGCCTCCCAGTGTGCAACACCTGTAGGAGCTGCCGGGGCTCCCAGCTGCAGAAGGCCACATGCCTGCTCTCCCGGTCACACCATCGTCGGCCTCTCAATCCCACCACTACAAACACCAGCTCCTCCAAGCCATCGTCGGCGGTTTCGTCCACCACCACGATGCACACCAGCCCCACTGTCTGTCACCACCAACACGGCCTCCTCTGGACCAACTGCCTCCTCCGTCTCCCCTGGTCACACCACCACAGCAGCCTCGTCTGATGTCCCTGTCTCCTGCAATTCCAATACTGCCACTTCCACAGGTAAACACATGTTAAAGTATGACAAAAATGTCTGTTTGTTATGTGTTTTATAAAACTGCTGTTTAAACATTGTTTTCTCTCTTTACATATCTACAGTGCATAGCACCAGCCCACAAGGCATGTCCACCTCCTCCAAAACGTATGCAGCTTCCTCCAGAGGTATTGATGTAAAACAGTTGAAAATTGTTTTCCTGAAACAAGCTATGTCTAGCACTACTTTGTCTCTCAACTGCAGCACATAAAAGGAAGAGAAAAGCTCCACCGGCCACCTCTGTCACACCACCCATGGCACCACCCATGGCACCACCCATGGCACCACCCTCAGGCACTTTATAATCTGTTTGTTTTTCTCTCTCTCAGTTGTATCAGTTACTATTGTTGCTGTAGTACTTCTACATTTGCAAACCACGTTAATCAATTTGATCGTTTTTTTTGTTTTTTCAAATAAAAGAAGACACCACCTGCTGTGCTCGCTGCGGGGAGCGTGATCCGCCTGCCAGCTCCCCGCAGGAGTGCCGGTACGAGGTGCCATAGGTGTGCTGTGACTTCTGCCAGCACTGGTTCCACTGCAGGTGTGTAGAGTGGGATCCAGAGGTGGCGGTGGAGCTGGATTTTTATTGGGATTTCTGTGACAATATGGAGGTCGTTTTGTTTGTTTGTTTTGCAATTATTTATTTGTAAACAAACAAATGACATGTCTAAAATATAATATGGAACCCATCTTGTGTATTTTTTCCTTTACTTTCCAAGTGCATCTCTGCAACACAAACTCCAACAGTGTTTTCATGGTTTATGTCAATGCACATAACTGTAAATTATTCATACTCATTTATATTTTAGTATTAAACTGTTATCTACTTTCTCAAAAAATAAGATGAATCTGTAAAACAAATGATGAGACATTATTTGGTTACAACACTGAAACAAATGTTGCTGAAGAACCATTTTTTAAAGTCCACAGGATGGCGCACCGGGCTACGCAATGAAAAGTTGACGGGCAAGTCAATGTTTTTCAGCCGGAAGGCTAGCCAACTAAACTATTTAGTAAAACCTTCGGAGACGAGGTTGGTGTTTCTTTTTTAACTAAATTAAATGGATATATCTTGTAATTGAACAAAATAGTAGTAAGCTAAACCGCTTCGAAAAAAGCAGATAATATTAGTATTTCCACTGAAATGTGAAACATGCTAATTGCTAACCCATTAGCTAACATTTTTACGACACAAATAATCTCAAAACATTGGCGTTTTGATCACAGGAAAACACCGTTGAAGGTAATATATTTCTTAAACTGTTGAATATGCCAATAATACGGGGTTCCATGCTAGACTGAATGTGTCCACTAGTCTCAATGTCTCTAGACTGAATGTGTCCACTAGTGTCAATGTCTCTAGACTGAATCTGTCCACTAGTCTCAATGTCTCTAGACTGAATCTGTCCACTAGTCTCAATGTCTCTAGACTGAATCTGTCCACTGGTCTCAATGTCTCTAGACTGAATGTGTCCACTAGTCTCAGTGTCTCTAGACTGAATCTGTCCACTAGTCTCAATTTCTCTAGACTGAATCTGTCCACTAGTCTTAATGCCTCTAGACTGAATGTGTCCACTAGTGTCATAATGTGTCCATCTCTCCCTCTACTGAATCTAACTCACCATGGAGGGTTCTGGGACCAGTTCTCCTGTCTCTGGTTCTGGGTCCAGGGCTATTAGGAAGACAGGGGAACCCTCTGGGAGAAGGGTGGGGGAGATCGGACATCGCACATCGGTCCTCCGCTCTACCCCTCCACTCTTCTAAACATCCATCCATCTCCTCGTCTGAGGAGCCTTCCTCGCGGGGCATCAGTCCCAGGCTGTCACTGGATGACTCCACGTCAAAATCTGCACAGGGAAATGAACATAAACATACAGCACATACCAGTATAAACAATCAGAATCTGATTGGGGGAAAATAATCATAATAGGCTATAATTACAGACGATCAACTCCTGAGGTACATATGCAGTGGCCTGTGGCTGTTATGAATGCATCCATTAAACCAGAACATGTAGATATCTGGAGCAACTTAAAAAAAATAATGTAAAACGTAGTGTTCTGGTGAATTGGGACCGGTGTACTCCACAGTATTTATTTGAGATGTGAGATGTGGAGAAGCAGCTGTAGTGTTGGTAAACAAGCTAAGAGAGTGGCCAGGGCAGCTCCTCACTAACTCTCTCTGCCCCATCAAGGCCTAATGCGTCCAGCACAGCACAACTCTCCACACTCTTCTGCAAGTCAGCACATGTCGTATACCATAGCACTCCAAACGAGCTCCTTGTGTGTGTAATTACCGCCCTGCCTGCAATAGCATTATGTCAGGTATTTACTTAAAACCGTAATCGATATAAAAAAATAAAGAACACTTTCTATGGCTGAAGCTAAATTGTCTCTGACAGCCCACGGGAACAACAGGCAGCCATTACTGCCACAGACAGAAACACAGCATTTTGAACAGAGAAACTGTCTCTACACTAATATTGGAAACAATATAAAAACAACATGTAAAGTGTTGGTCCTATGTTCCATGAGCTGAAATAAAAGATCCCAGAAATTTTCCATACACACAAAAAGCGTATTTCTCTCAAATTTTGTGCACAAATTTGATTACATCCCTGTTTGTGAGCATTTCTCCTTTGCCAAGATAATCCTTCCACCTGACAGGTGTGGCATATCAAGAAGCTGATTAAACAGCATGATCATTACACAGATGCACCTTGTGCTGGGGACAATAAAAGGCCACTCTAAAATGTGCAGTTTTGTCACACAATGCGCAGATGTCTCAAGTTTTGAGGAAGCGTGCAATTGGCATGATGTCTGCAGGAATGTCCACCATAGCTGTTGCCAGAGGATTTAACGTTAATTTCTCTACCATAAGCCGCCTCCAACGTCGCTTCAGAGAATTTGGCAGTACGTCCAACCGGCCTCACAACAGCAGACCACGTGTAACCACGCCAGCCCTGGACCTCCACATCCTGTTTCCTCACCTGCGGGATCATCTGAAACCAGCCACCTGACCGGCTCAAACTGTCAGAAACCATCGCTGGGTAACTCATCTGCGTGCTCGTTGTCCTCATCAGGGTCTTGACCTGACTGCAGTTTGGCATCATAACCGACTTCAGTGGGCAAATGCTCACCTTCGATGGCCACTGGCATGCTGGAGAAGTGTGCTCTTCACGGATTAATCCCAATTTCAACTGTACAGAGCAGATAGCAGACAGTGTATGGCGTTGTGTGTGCAAGTGGTTTGCTGATGTCAACGATGTGACCAGAGTGCCCCATGGTGGCGGTGGGATTATGGTATTGGCAGGTATAAGCTACGGACAATTAACACAATAGCATTTTATTGAGGGCAATTTGAATGCACAGAGATACCGTGATGAGATCCTGAGGCCCATTGTCGTGCCATTCATCAGCCGCCACCACCTCATGTTTCAGCATTATAATGCACGGTCCCATGCCGCAAGGATCTGTACAAAATTCCTGGAAGCTGAAAATGTCCCATTTCTTCCATGGCCTGCATACTCACCAGACATGTCACCCATTGAGCATGTTTGGGATGCTCTGGATTGATGTGTACGACAGCGTGTTTCAGTTCCCGCCAATATCCAGCAACTTCACACAGCCATTGAAGAGGAGTGGGACAACATTCCACAGGCCAAAATCAACAGCCTGATCAACTCTATGCAAAGGAGATGTGTTGCGCTGCATGAGGCAAATGGTGGTCACACCAGATACTGACTGTTTTTCTGATCAACACCACTACCTTTTTTTTAAGGTATCTGTGACCAACAGATACATATCCGTATTTAATTTCTCAGGCATTTGAAATCCATAGATTAGGGTCTAATGAATTTATTTCAATTGACTGATGTCCTAATATGAACTGTAACTCGGTAAAGTCATTGAAATTGTTGCATATTTTGGTTCAGTGTAGCAAGGTCTCCAAATAATAATATAATAATATGCCATTTAGCAGACGCTTTTATCCAAAGCGACTTATAGTCATGCGTGCATACATTTTTGTGTATGGGTGGTCCCGGGGATCGAACCCACTACCTTGGCGTTACAAGCGCCGTGCTCTACCAGCTGAGCTACAGAGGACCACAAATGTTCTGCTGAACTCACTCAGACAAACACACAAACACACACATACAAACATATACTGTAGCTGTTGCAGGCATCCTGGGAGAGAGGGCGGGACTGTGTGACTGTCTGACCCCTGACGCTGAGAGCAGCCGTGGTGTCTGCTGGGAGCTGTAGTTTGTCAGTGAATCAGAGGAGTGCGGTGGTGACTGGGTCAAAGGTAGATGAAATCAATCACTCATAAGGGATAGAGAAGAAGAGGGGTGGGGTGACATGGCAGACTGGGTTTCTGTGTATGAATAGGCGGTATGGGGCCTGGTGGATAGGGGTTCCTCTTGTGATGGAGATGACACATATCTAGAGGACAGACGGGCTGTGAGAGGATGTGGAGATGACACATATCTAGAGGACAGACGGGCCGTGAGATGATGTGGAGATGACAGGGGAGATACATAGTCCTCAGGTGACGGAGTTGACTCGTATCCAGTACATGGAGGGTTTGGGAACCAGGCATACAGGAGTTCCTCTCGTGACGGAGTTGACGCTTATCCAGTACATGGAGGGTTTGGGGACCAGGCATACAGGAGTTCTTCTCGTGACGGAGTTGACGCTTATCCAATACATGGAGGCTTTGGGGACCAGGCATACAGGAGTTCCTCTCGTGATGGAGTTGACGCTTATCCAATACATGGAGGCTTTGGGGACCAGGCATACAGGAGTTCTTCTCGTGACGGAGTTGACGCTTATCCAATACATGGAGGCTTTGGGGACCAGGCATACAGGAGTTCCTCTCGTGACGGAGTTGACGCTTATCCAGTACATGGAGGCTTTGGGGACCAGGCATACAGGAGTTCCGCTCGTGACGGAGTTGATTCGTATCCAATACATGGAGGCTTTGGGGACCAGGCATACAGGAGTTCCTCTCGTGACGAAGTTTGCACGTTCCTAGAGGACACAGCATCTGAAGGTGATGGTGTTGATGGAGACGTGGTGGATAACTATTTTGGAGGTAAACTATAGTACACAGGGCTTCCTGGTGACAGGGTAGAGAGAGAGTTTTGGGTGACTTGGTCCTTTCTGACCTGCTAGATAATTGTTTCCTAGGTGGCTGAGAGTACTGTATGTCAATGTGGACAATAAGGGTTCTGATGGTGACGGCGATGACTGAGTCCTCAGGGACAGAGGTTTTGGAGGTGACAACCTTTCAGGCAGGTGTTTGGGAGGTGAGGGGGGGTAAATAAACCTTGAGGCCCAGGGACCTTTAGATAACGGTGGTGACTCTGGTTCCGTGGGGCTTGAAGGTGAGAGAGTGAATGTGGACCTGAGGGAGTGGGGAGCAGGTGCAGATAAGAGGTCTGGGTTGGGTGTAGATGCCAGAACTGGACAAGAACCTGACACCTTCAGCACACAGGGGGACAAACACATACATGGAGGTGACAGCATTCCCTCCCCCATATGCCCCCCTAGACACAACTACGACAACGTAATCAAAAAAAACGGGTCACAACTCCTGCAGTTCTGTCGGACGCTGGGTATGTACATAGTCAATGGTAGGCTTCGAGGGGACTCCTATGGTAGGTACACATATAGCTCATGTTTTGGCAGTCGTACTGTAGACTACTTTATCACTGACCTCAACCCAGAGTCTCTTAGAGTGGTCACAATCAGTCCACTGACACCCCTATCAGACCACAGCAAAATCACACTCTACTTGAACAGAGCTATACTCAATCATGAGGCATCAAAGCCAAAGGAACTAAATAATATTAAGAAATGCTATAGATGGAAGGAAAGTAGTGTGGAAATCTACCAAAAAACAATTAGGCAACAACAAATTCAATCACTTCTAGACAACTTCCTGGACAAAACGTTTCACTGTAATAGTTAAAGTGTAAACCTCTCAGCTTACCTATCAAATAAAAAGAAATTCAAGCAGACAACCGAAGAAAATTAACAACAATGACAAATGGTTTGATGAAGAAGGCAAAAACCTAAGAAAGAAATTGAGAAACCTATCCAACCAAAAACATAGAGACCCAGAAAACCTGTGCCTACGCCTTCACTATGGTGAATCAATAAAACAATACAGAAATACACTACGGAAAACAAAAGGAACAGCACATCAGAAATCAGCTCAATGTAATTGAAGAATCCATAGAATCGAACTACTTCTGGGAAAGTTGGAAAACTCTAAACAAACAACAACACAAAGAGTTATATATCCAAAATGGAGATGTATGGATAAACCACTTCTACAATCTTTTTGGCCCTATAACAAAAAACAAACAGCAAAAACATATACAGTGAGGAAAAAAAGTATTTAGTCAGCCACCAATTGTGCAAGTTCTCCCACTTAAAAAGATGAGAGAGGCCTGTAATTTTCATCATAGGTACACGTCAACTATGACAGACAAATTGAGAAAAAAATATCCAGAAAATCACATTGTAGGATTTTTTATGAATTTATTTGCAAATTATGGTGGAAAATAAGTATTTGGTCACCTACAAACAAGCAAGATTTCTGGCTCTCACAGACCTGTAACTTCTTCTTTAAGAGGCTCCTCTGTCCTCCACTCGTTACCTGTATTAATGGCACCTGTTTGAACTTGTTATCAGTATAAAAGACACCTGTCCACAACCTCAAACAGTCACACTCCAAACTCCACTATGGCCAAGACCAAAGAGCACACCAGACACCAGAAACAAAATTGTAGACCTGCACCAGGCTGGGAAGACTGAATCTGCAATAGGTAAGCAGCTTGGTTTGAAGAAATCAACTGTGGGAGCAATTATTAGGAAATGGAAGACATACAAAACCACTGATAATCTCCCTCGATCTGGGGCTCCACGCAAGATCTCACCCCGTGGGGTCAAAATGATCACAAGAACGGTGAGCAAAAATCCCAGAACCACACGGGGGGATCTAATGAATGACCTGCAGAGAGCTGGGACCAAAGTAACAAAGCCTACCATCAGTAACACACTACGCCGCCAGGGACTCAAATCCTGCAGTGCCAGACGTGTCCCCCTGCTTAAGCCAGTACATGTCCAGGCCCGTCTGAAGTTTGCTAGAGTGCATTTGGATGATCCAGAAGAGGATTGGGAGAATGTCATATGGTCAAATGAAACCAAAATATAACTTTTTGGTAAAAACTCAACTCGTCGTGTTTGGAGGACAAAGAATGCTGAGTTGCATCCAAAGAACACCATACCTACTGTGAAGCATGGGGGTGGAAACATCATGCTTTGGGGCTGTTTTTCTGCAAAGGGACCAGGACGACTGATCCGTGTAAAGGAAAGAATGAATGGGGCCATGTATCGTGAGATTTTGAGTGAAAACCTCCTTCCATCAGCAAGGGCATTGAAGATGAAACGTGGCTGGATCTTTCAGCATGACAATGATCCCAAACACACCGCCCGGGCAACGAAGGAGTGGCTTCGTAAGAAGCATTTCAAGGTCCTGGAGTGGCCTAGCCAGTCTCCAGATCTCAACCCCATAGAAAATCTTTGGAGGGGAGTTGAAAGTCCGTGTTGTCCAGCGACAGCCCCAAAACATCACTGCTCTAGAGGAGATCTGCATGGAGGAATGGGCCAAAATACCAGCAACAGTGTGTGAAAACCTTGTGAAGACTTACAGAAAACGTTTGACCTGTGTCATTGCCAACAAAGGGTATATAACAAAGTATTGAGAAACTTTTGTTATTGACCAAATACTTATTTTCCACCATAATTTGCAAATAAATTCATAAAAAATCCTACAATGTGATTTTCTGGATATTTTTTTCTCATTTTGTCTGTCATAGTTGACGTGTACCCATGATGAAAATTACAGGCCTCTCTCATCTTTTTAAGTGGGAGAACTTGCACAATTGGTGGCTGACTAAATACTTTTTTCCCCCACTGTACATGATCAAATACAAATCTTAGAATGAACTATTAAAGATTACCAGAACCCACTGCATTCTCCAATTACATTGAATGAACTACAGGACAAAATACAAAGCCTCCAACCCAATAAGGCCTGTGGGGTTGATGGTATCCTAAATGAAATGATAAAATATACAGACCACAAATTCCAATTGGCTATACATAAACTCTTTAACATCATCCTCAGCTCTTGTATATTCCCCAATATTTGGAACCAAGAACTGATCACCCCAATCCACAAAAGTGGAGACCAATTTGACCCCAATAACTACCATGGGATATGCGTCAACAGCAACCTTGGGAAAATCCTCTGCATTATCATTAATAGCAGACTCCTAAGCGAAAACAATGTACTGAGCAAATGTCAAATTGGCTTTTTACCAAATTCCGTATGACAGTATTCTCCCTGCACACCTTAATTGACAAACAAACAAACCAAAACCAAGGCAAAGTCTTCTCATGCTTTGTTGATTTCAAAAAAGCTTTCTACTTAATTTGGCATGAGGGCCTGCTATACAAATTGATGGAAAGTGGTGTTAGGGGGAAAACACATACAACATTATGAAATCCATGTACACAAACAACAAGTGTGCAGTTAAAATTGGCAAAAAACACACACATTTCTTTCCACAGGGCCGGGGGTAGGACAGGGATGCAGCTTAAGCCCCACCCTCTTCAACATACATTTCAACGAAATGGCGAGGTCACTAGAACAGTCTGCAGCACCCGGCCTCACCCTACTAGAATCTGAAGTCAAATGTCTACTGTTTGCTGATGATCTGGTGCTTCTGTCCCCAACCAAGGAGTGCCTACAGCAGCACCTAGATCTTCTGCACAGATTCTGTCAGACCTGGGCCCTGACAGTAAATCTCAGTATGACAAAAAAAAAACTATACATACCTCGTCCTAAACATCAGCGCCACAGGTAACTTCCACAAAGCTGTGAACGGTCAGTTATAGAATCAGTTATAGAACCCATTGCCCTTTATGGTTGTGAGGTCTGGGGTCCGCTCACCAACCAAGAATTCACAAAATGGGACAAATGCCAAATTGAGACTCTGCATGCAGAATTCTGCAAAAATATCCTCCCTGTACAACGTAAAACACCAAATAATGCATGCAGAGCAGAATTAGGCCGATACCCGCTAATTATCAAAATCCAGAAAAGAGCCGTTAAATTCTATAACAAGTCATCACCTACAGAGAAATTAACCTGTAGAAGAGTCCCCTAAGCAAGCTGGTCCTATGGCTCTGTCCACAAACACAAACAGACCCCACAGAGCCCAAGGACAGCAACACAATTAGACCCAACCAAATCATGAGAAAACAAAAAGAGAATTACTTGACACATTAGAAAGATTTTACAAAAAAACAGAGCAAACTAGAATGCTATTTGGCCCTAAACAGAGTACACAGGGGCAGAATACCTGACCACTGTGACTAACCCAAAATTAAGGAAATCTTTGACTATGTACACATTCAGTGAGCATAGCCTTGCTACTGAGAAAGGTCGCCAAAGTCAGACCTGGCTCTCAAGAGATGTGCACACTGCCCACAAAATGAGGTGGAAACTGAGCTGCACTTCCTAACCTCCTGCCAAATGTATGACCATATTAGAGACACATATTTTCCTCAGATTACACAGACCCACAAAGAATTTGAAAACAAATCCAATTTTGATAAACTCCCATATCTATTGGTTGAAATATCACATTGTACAATCACATCAGCAGATTTGTGACCTGTTGCCACAAGAAAAGGGCAACCAGTGAAGAACAAACACCATTGTAAATACAACCCATATTTATGTTTATGTATTTTCCCTTTTGTACTGTAACTATTTGCACATCATTACAACACCGTATATAGAGATAATATGACATTTGAAATGTCTTTATTCTTTTGGAACTTTGTGAGTGTAATGTTTACTGTTTAAATTTTGTATTCTTTATTTCACTTTTGTTTATTATCTATTTCACTTGCTTTGACAATGTAAACAAGTTTTCCATGCCAAAAAAGCCCCTTAAATTGAAATTGAATTGAGGAGAGAGAGAGAGAGAGAGAGAGAGAGAGAGAGGAGACAGAGAGAGAGAGAGAGGAGACAGAGAGAGAGAGCGAGAGAGAGAGACAGAGAGAGAGAGGGAGAGAGAGAGAGAGAGAGAGAGAGAGAGAGAGAGCGAGAGGAGTCAGAGGGAGAGAGAGAGAGAGAGAGAGAGAGAGTACGAGCGACAGAGAGAGAGAGCGAGCGAGAGAGAGAGAGAGTGAGCGAGAGAGTGAGAGAGCGAGAGAGCGAGAGAGAGAGCGAGCGAGAGAGAGAGAGAGCGAGCGAGAGAGAGAGTGAGCGAGAGAGCGAGAGAGAGAGAGAGAGTGAGCGAGAGAGTGAGAGAGCGAGAGAGCGAGAGCTTGAGTTTCAACCATCCATCAGTCAATTCAATAACACCCAGCCCTCCTCTATCCACAGTGTACCCTCTCTCTCCTCTAAAAGACAACACTTCTCAATAATATTCTGCTTTGTAGTAATCACATCTAGCAGTCAAAACACTCTCCACCTCTCCAAAGTTGAGTTGATATAATGAAATGTGTGATGTTGCCACTTCAAGGCCAGAGGCCAGGATGCGGAGCTAGTGATTGTTGCTGTGGCTTCAGAGGAGCCTTTGTGGAGAGGATTTTGAATGAAGTCTTACTTTGTGTTGTCTTCTGCCTTCTGCTCAGTAACAAAGCCTCTGTCTCCAACTGTCTGCGAAAAGAGAAAAGGGAGAGAAGTCGAGAAGTAAGCCCAATCCACAGGTAGGCGTGTTGTGTGTGTGTGTGTGTGTGTGTGTGTGTGTGTGTGTGTGTGTGTGTGTGTGTGTGTGTGTGTGTGTGTGGGCGCCATAGTAACAGCAGATATTGGAGGGTGGTTTAAGACGCACCTCATCCAACTCCTCTATACTCATACACAATCCAGCTCATCACTGCCCACGCAGGACGAAGCAGCAAGGCACAGTACCGCCTCAACTCAACATCCTCAGCTAAAGAGAACAACGATATATACACACTGTTACAGAGAGGGAGAGAGAGTGGGGGGGGGGGACTAAGGGGGATATAGAGTCTGACTGATGTTCTGGGAGGTATTGGCAGCTGCAGGAGCAGATAACCCCAGAGAAGCCCTACCCTGACAACTGTTTGGTGGCCAGATACCCAGCACTCTCCCCTAACTGATGAGCTCAAGGTCTACCTCCCTTGCCCAGGCAGAGTGCACCCTGTCAGGCATCAGCCAGCCCTAACGGCCCCCTGCCCACACAATCACAGCCAGTGATTACCCGTCACACCGTCACGGACAGATGGGTAGCCAGAGATACAGCTGACCCACAGGGACGGAGGTGATTTTTTAAACTTGTTTGGAGCGTGTCTGTGTGTGTATGTGTACTTGTGCGTAAATGTGTGTGCGCATCAGTGGAGGCTGTTGAGGGGAGGTCGGCTCATAATAATGTCTGGAATGGAGCGAATGGAATGGAATTAAACACATGGAAACCATGTGTTTGATGTATTTGATACCATTCCACTCCTGGCATTACCACGAGCCTGTCCTCCCCAATTAAGATGACACCAACCGCCTGTGGTGCCTATGCATTTATAGCTCAACAGTCAAGATGTGCATTTTCTCCTCAATCACGGAATGTGTGTGTGTGTGTGTGTGTGTGTGTGTGTGTGTGTGTGTGTGTGTGTGTGTGTGTGTGTGTGTGTGTGTGTGTGTGTGTGTGTGTGTGTGTGTGTGTGTGTGTGTGTGTGTGTGTGTGTGTGTGTGTGTGTGTGTGTGTGTGTGTGTGTGTGTGTGTGTGTGTGTGTGTGTGTGTGTGTGTGTGTGTGTAACCCAGCTGTCAGGGTGTGTCGATTCCTCCTCCGGTGTGTGTGTGTTGAGCGCTGTGGTTGATAGGCTTCGATCGGCGTCCTGACAAAAAGACAGCACACCCCCGACCCCGCCCAAAACAGACAGATTAGATGGCTAGATAGATCTCCCTCTGTCCACTACCATCATCCCCCTCTACCTCTCTCTCTCCCTCCCCATCTCACCCACCGTGACCCCACTCAGAAGCGACAGATAGATTAAACAGATAGACGGATGGATAGATCTCTCTTTCCATCTCAAAGAGACAGATGGATGTGATGGAGAGATTTTCAAACAGACACATAGATTAGATGGATAGATAAATAGGTCTCCCTCCTCTCTCCCCCGTCCTCCCTCTCTTCCAAACTCATCCCATTCTAGGCCTACTGCCAGAGAGCCCAGCCAAGTTGGTCCATCGGGTTTGGACTGGGTGAAGGACTTCCAGCAAACACCATGGTTTTAATCCAATACAGCATATGTTTACTCTGCGGTTAATAATTGCTCTCCCTCTCACTATTCCCTGTACTCTCTCCTCATCTCATCTCTCCCTCATTATATTCCCCTCTCCTCTCCTGTCTGTTTCTCCATCTCTTGCTGTCAAACAACCAAACTTCCTCCTTCTCCGTCACTCTAACATCCTCTTCCCCATCTCTTCCCCCTCTCTCTCTATCACCTCTCTCTCTCTATCACCTCTCTCTCTATCACCTCTCTCTCTATCCCCACTCTCTCTATCCCCTTGTCTCTCCGTCCTTCTCTGGGCCTGCAGTGCAGTGCCATACTCTCTCATTGTTTGCCCGTGCAGGGGATTATACATTCCTATCAAAGCTCCAGCCCTCTACTACTACACCCCCTGCCTCCCCCATAGCACTGCAGCGGGCCCAACGCAGGCAGCAGGGATTACCTCTGAAGAGAAAGGAGCAGAGGATTTAAACTCAGTCCACTCCAGAAAGAACTCAACTGAAATCAATGCTGTTCAAAAGGTCTTCAATGTAGTGGCTTTACAATCCTGCCCCTCCAGATGGTAATGAGATCATAAAAGTTAACGCTCCCTCTGTCTGGGTCCTGTTGGAGCATGCCGTGTGTGAGTAGATGTGTGTGAAAGTGTGTGTTTGTGTGTGTGAGTGAGTGGGTAGGTGTGTGTGTGAGTGTGTGTGTGTGTGTGTGTGTGTGTGTGTGTGTGTGTGTGTGTGTGTGTGTGTGTGTGTGTGTGTGTGTGTGTGTGTGTGTGTGTGTGTGTGTGTGTGTGTGTGTGTGTGTGTGTGTGTGTGTGTGTGTGTGTGTGTGTGTGTGTGTGTGTGTGTGTGTGTGTGTGTGTGTGTGTGTGTGTGTGTGTGTGTGTGTGTGTGTGTGTGTGTGTGTGTGTGAATGGGTGGGTGTGTGTGTGTGTGTGTGTGTGTCTCTGCACATACGCCTGTGTGTCTTCAACTGTACCTCAATATACAGTACCTTCGGAAAGTATTCACACCCCTTGACTTTTTTGTTGTTGTGTTTGTTACAAAGATCGCAGATCGTTTTTGTCAAACATCTACACAAAATACTCTGTAATGTCAAAGTGGAAGAAAAATTATAACATTTGTAAAAAATAAAAATATAACTCTAATATATCTTGATTAGATAAGTATTCAACCCCCTTGAGTCATTACATGTTAGAATCACCTTTGGCAGAGATTACAGCTGTGAATCTGGGTAAATCTCTAAGGGCTTTCCACACCTGGATTATGCAACATTTGCCCATTATTCTTTAAAAAAATTCTTCAAGCTCTGTCAAATTGGTTGTTGATCATTGCTAGACAACCGATTTCAGGTCTTGCCATAGATTTTCAAGTAGATTTAAGTCAAAACTGTAACTCGGCCACTCAGGAACATTCACTGTGTTCTTGGTAACCAACTCCACTGTAGATTTGGCCTTGTGTTTTAGGTTATCGTCCTGCTGAAAGGTGAATTAATATCCCAGTGTCTGGTGGAAAGCAGAATGAACCAGGTTTTCCTCTAGGAAATTTCAAAAAACATAATTCCACTTTCATATTATGGGGTATTGTGTGTAGGCAAGTGACAAAAAAAATCTGCATTGAATCCTTAAGAGTCTATTGACGCACCCGTGTGTCAATCTAGGTAACATCATTTTTTAAATCTCCAGAAAAATCTGGCAATTTTAGCATCTCAATAAACTGCATCTGCCTATGTTGGTCTTCCGCATCTGCGGGGGAAGATGGCCGAGCTACGTCGGTGTTTGTTAGATGAGACGCTCACGAACACGATGGTGTTCTCCGTTTTGCTCTACGACCACCACAAGTGTCACGGGACTCGTCTGAAGGTAACCCATACAAATGACTGGAAGTATGGAGGTAGATTTGTTCCAACAAAAATAAGGGGTTAAATATGTGTACAAAAAAACATCTGTTTCCTGATCTTTCTTATATCTCCTAGATATAGAACAGACACTTCAAAACCTTATTCATTATAATGTATTTTTTCACTGTATTTTTTGCCATTTCTTAATGTTATTCAATAGGTTTCTATGGGCTATAGTCAAAGGCCAAATTCAATATTTAATCAAATATTTTTTTTTATATACACTACCAGTCAAAAGTTTTAGAACACCTACTCATTCAAGGGTTTTTCTTAATTTTTACTATGAAATAACACATATGGAATCATGTAGTAACCCAAAAAAGTGTTAAATAAATCATAAAATATTTTATATTTGAGATTCTTCAAATAGCCACCCTTTGCCTTGCTGACAGCTTTGCACACTCTTGGCATTGGTATGACCATGGAAAGTCAAGGGGTGTGAATATTTTCTGAAGGCACTGTATGTGTGTATGTGTGTGTGTGTGTGTGTGTGTGTGTGTGTGTGTGTGTGTGTGTGTGTGTGTGTGTGTGTGTCTGTGTGCGTGCATGCATGATAATGAGATCGTAAAGCAAGTTCTCTCTGTGTCTGGGTCCTGTGTGAAATTATAAAGCTGAAGCTACTGAAGTGCCACATAGTGTTGAGATGAGATCCACTGTGGTGAGATGAGATCCACTGTGTTGAGATGAGATCCACTGTGGTGAGATGAGATCCACTGTGTTGAGATGATATCCACTGTGTTGAGATGAGATCCACTGTGGTGAGATGAGATCCACTGTTTTAAGATGATATCCACTGTGGTGAGATGAGATCCACTGTTTTAAGATGATATCCACTGTGTTGAGATGAGATCCACTGTTTTGAGATGAGATCCACTGTGTTGAGATGAGATCCACTGTGTTGAGATGATATCCACTGTGGTGAGATGAGATCCACTGTGGTGAGATGAGATCCACTGTGTTGAGATGAGATCCACTGTGTTGAGATGAGATCCACTGTGTTGAGATGAGATCCACTGTGTTGAGATGATATCCACTGTGGTGAGATGAGATCCACTGTGGTGAGATGAGATCCACTGTGGTGAGATGAGATCCACTGTGTTGAGATGAGATCCACTGTGGTGAGATGAGATCCACTGTTTTAAGATGATATCCACTGTGGTGAGATGAGATCCACTGTTTTAAGATGATATCCACTGTGTTGAGATGAGATCCACTGTTTTGAGATGAGATCCACTGTGTTGAGATGAGATCCACTGTGTTGAGATAAGATCCACTGTGTTGAGATGAGATCCACTGTGTTGAGATGAGATCCACTGTGTTGAGATGAGATCCACTGTGTTGAGATGATATCCACTGTGGTGAGATGAGATCCACTGTGGTGAGATGATATCCACTGTGTTGAGATGAGATCCACTGTGGTGAGATGAGATCCACTGTGGTGAGATGAGATCCACTGTGTTGAGATGAGATCCACTGTGGTGAGATGAGATCCACTGTTTTAAGATGATATCCACTGTGTTGAGATGAGATCCACTGTTTGAGATGAGATCCACTGTGTTGAGATAAGATCCACTGTGTTGATATGAGATCCACTGTGTTGATATGAGATCCACTGTGTTGAGATGAGATCCACTGTGTTGAGATGAGATCCACTGTGTTGAGATGAGATCCACTCTGCTGAGATGAGATCCACTGTGCTGAGATGAGATCCACTGTGTTGAGATGAGATCCACTGTGTTGAGATGAGATCCACTGTGCTGAGATGAAATCAACTGAGTCATGCTTCTTGTGATTATGTGTTACCAGCCCTACCGTGGCTAGGCTAAACTCTGGTTAACACTGTTTTACTGTGCCGCATTACACTCTCACCCCTGGTCTCTCTCTCCCAGTCTCTCTCTCACCCCAAGTCTCTCTCTCAAATCAATTAAATTAAATTCTGCCCCTCTCCCCCAAGCCCTCCTCTCTCTCTCTCTCTCTCTCTCTCTCTCGCTCTCTCTCCCACCCAAGCCCTCCTCTCTCTCCCTCACCTGCGGTGTCTCTTGATGAGCAGTCTGTCCATGTAACTGAGACTGTGTTGGGTGAACTCCACCTTCACTGGTCCTCTGTCAGCCCCACTGTCACTCATGTCTGCCTGGGTCCCCATCATTTCGACTGATACTACACAGAGAGCGCGAGAGAGAGAGAGAGAGAGAGAGAGAGAGAGAGAGAGAGAGAGAGAGAGAGAGAGAGAGAGAGAGAGAGAGAGAGAGAGAGAGAGAGAGAGAGAGAGAGACCAGTGACAAAACAAGAAAATAGAGTGTGGGAGATATGGAGAGGGGGAAGAGGCATGAGATAGAGAGAGGAGAAAGGGAGTTGGAGGGAAAGACAGAAAGAGAGGGAAATGCAGAGACAGAAAAGGTAAGGAGAGGGAGAAGGGTGAGACAGAGGTAGAAAGAGACACAGATATGTTATGGCACTACTCTGGACACATTCAGCCTACAATACCATTGGGTTAAAAGAAACAGCTAGGTCTGTAGGCTAACAGCAAATTGCAGAAAGAACAGGAGTGAAGCAAAGTCTGTCCAAGCAGTAAAGCAGAGAAAATACTGAGAGAACTAATAAAACACACAAACACACAAACACAGCAATATAAAGCAAAAACACACAAACATTGCATTATAAAGCACAAACACATACAGCGTTGCAGCAAAATGCCATGCATAGTCTCATCTTGTTGATGTTGTTAGTGAGTGTGCAGCAGACAGTTCCACTCCTATCTTTATTTCTATAGTGGAACCCCTCCTAACACTACTATCATTATCTCTATAGTGGAACCCCTGATAACACTGCTATCATTATCTCTATAGTGGAACCCTCCTAACACTGCTATCATTATCTCTATAGTGGAACCCCTAATAACACTGCTATCATTATCTCTATAGTGTAACCCCTGATAACACCACTATCATTATCTTTATAGTGGAACCCCTCCTAACACTGCTATCATTATCTCTATAGTGGAACCCCTAATAACACTGCTATCATTATCTCTATAGTGGAACCCCTGATAACACTGCTATCATTATCTATATAGTGGAACCCCTGATAACACTGCTATCATTATCTCTATAGTGGAACCCCTCCTAACACCGCTATCATTATCAATATAGTGGAACCCATCCTAACACTGCTATCATTATCTCTATAGTGGAACCCCTCCAAACACAGCTATCATTATTTCTATAGTGGAACCCCTCCTAACACTGCTATCATTATCTCTATAGTGGAACCCCTCCTAACACTGCTATCATTATCTCTATAGTGGAACCCCTCCTAACAATGCTATCATTATCTTTATAGTGGAACCCCTGATAACACTGCTATCATTATCTCTATAGTGGAACCCCTCCTAACACTGTTCTCATTATCTCTATAGTGGAACCCCTCCTAACACCGCTATCATTATCTCTATAGTGGAACCCCTCCTAGCACTGCTATCATTTTCTATATAGTGGAACCCCAACTAAAACTGCTATCATTATCTCTATAGTGGAACCCCTGATAACACTGCTATCATTATCTCTATAGTGGAACCCCTGATAACACTGCTATCATTATCTATATAGTGGAACCCCTCCTAACACCACTATCATTATCTCTATAGTGGAACTCCACCTAACACTGCTATCATTATCTCTATAGTGGAACCCCTCCTAACACCGCTATCATTATCTCTATAGTGGAACCCCTCCTAGCACTGCTATCATTTTCTATATAGTGGAACCCCAACTAAAACTGCTATCATTATCCCTATAGTGGAACCCCTGATAACACTGCTATCATTATCTCTATAGTGGAACCCCTGATAACACTGCTATCATTATCTATATAGTGGAACCCCTGATAACACTGCTATCATTATCTATATAGTGGAACCCCTGATAACACTGCTATCATTATCTCTATAGTGGAACCCCTCCTAACACAGTTATCATTATCTCTATAGTGGAACCCCTCGTAACACTGCTATCATTATCTCTATAGTGGAACCCCCCCTAACACCGCTATCATTATCTCTATAGTGGAACACCTCCTAACACTGCTATCATTATCTCTATAGTGGAACCCCTCCTAACACTGCTATCATTATCTCTATAGTGGAACCCCTAATAACACTGCTATCATTATCTCTATAGTGGAACCCCGGATAACACTGCTATCATTATCTATATAGTGGAACCCCTGATAACACTGCTATCATTATCTCTATAGTGGAACCCCTCCTAACACCGCTATAATTATCAATATAGTGGAACCCATCCTAACACTGTTATCATTATCTCTATAGTGGAACCCCTCGTAACACCGCTATCATTATCTCTATAGTGGAACCCCTCCTAACAATGCTATCATTATCTCTATGGTGGAACCCCTCCTAACACTGCTATCATTATCTCTATAGTGGAACCCCTCCAAACACCGCTATCATTATTTCTATAGTGGAACCCCTCCTAACACTGCTATCATTATCTCTATAGTGGAACTCCTCCTAACACTGCTATCATTATCTCTATAGTGGAACCCCTCCTAACACTGCTATCATTATCTCTATAGTGGAACCCCTCCTAACAATGCTATCATTATCTCTATAGTGGAACCCCTCCTAACAATGCTATCATTATCTCTATAGTGGAACCCCTGATAACACTGCTATCATTATCTCTATAGTGGAACCCCTCCTAACACTGTTATCATTATCTCTATAGTGGAACCCCTCCTAACACCACCATCATTATCTCTATAGTGGAACTCCACCTAACACTGCTATCATTATCTCTATAGTGGAACCCCTCCTAACACCGCTATCATTATCTCTATAGTGTAACCCCTCCTAGCACTGCTATCATTTTCTATATAGTGGAACCCCAACTAAAACTGCTATCATTATCTCTATAGTGGAACCCCTGATAACACTGCTATCATTATCTCTATAGTGGAACCCCTGATAACACTGCTATCATTATCTCTATAGTGGAACCCCTGATAACACTGCTATCATTATCTCCATAGTGGAACCCCTCGTAACACTGCTATCATAATCTATATAGTGGAACCCCTCCTAACACTGCTATCATTATCTCTATAGTGGAACCCCTGATAACACTGCTATCATTATCTCTATAGTGGAACCCCCCCTAACACCGCTATCATTATCTCTATAGTGGAACCCCTCCTAACACTGCTATCATTATCTCTATAGTGGAACCCCTCCTAACACCACTATCATTATCTCTATAGTGGAACCCCTCCTAACACTGCTATCATTATCTCTATAGTGGAACCCCTCCTAACACCGCTATCATTATCTCTATAGTGGAACCCCTCCTAACACTGCTATCATTATCTCTATAGTGGAACCCCTCCTAACACTGCTATCATTATCTCTATAGTGGAACCCCTCCTAACACTGCTATCATTATCTCTATAGTGGAACCCCTGATAACACTGCTATCATTATCTCTATAGTGGAACCCCCCCTAACACCGCTATCATTATCTCTATAGTGGAACCCCTCCTAACACTGCTATCATTATCTCTATAGTGGAACCCCTCCTAACACCACTATCATTATCTCTATAGTGGAACTCCACCTAGCACTGCTATCATTATCTCTATAGTGGAACCCCTCTTAACACCGCTATCCTTATCTCTATAGTGGAACTCCACCTAACACTGCTATCATTATCTCTATAGTGGAACCCCTCCTAACACTGCTATCATTATCTCTATAGTGGAACCCCTGATAACACTGCTATCATTATCTCTATAGTGGAACCCCCCCTAACACCGCTATCATTATCTCTATAGTGGAACCCCTCCTAACACTGCTATCATTATCTCTATAGTGGAACCCCTCCTAACACTGCTATCATTATCTCTATAGTGGAACCCCTAATAACACTGCTATCATTATCTCTATAGTGGAACCCCGCCTAACACCGCTATCATTATCTCTATAGTGGAACCCCTGCTAACACTGCTATCATTATCTCTATAGTGGAACCCCTCCTAACACTGCTATAATTATCTCTATAGTGGAACCCCTCCTAACACTGCTATCATTATCTCTATAGTGGAACCCCTGATAACACTGCTATCATTATCTCTATAGTGGAACCCCCCCTAACACCGCTATCATTATCTCTATAGTGGAACCCCTCCTAACACTGCTATCATTATCTCTATAGTGGAACCCCTCCTAACACCACTATCATTATCTCTATAGTGGAACTCCACCTAGCACTGCTATCATTATCTCTATAGTGGAACCCCTCTTAACACCGCTATCCTTATCTCTATAGTGGAACTCCACCTAACACTGCTATCATTATCTCTATAGTGGAACCCCTCCTAACACTGCTATCATTATCTCTATAGTGGAACCCCTCCTAACACCGCTATCATTATCTCTATAGTGGAACCCCTCCTAACACCGCTATCATTATCTCTATAGTGGAACTCCACCTAACACTGCTATCATTATCTCTATAGTGGAACCCCTCCTAACACTGCTATCATTATCTCTATAGTGGAACCCCTCCTAACACTGCTATCATTATCTCTATAGTGGAACCCCTCCTAACACTGCTATCATTATCTCTATAGTGGAACCCCTCCTAACACTGCTATCATTATCTCTATAGTGGAACCCCTCCTAACACTGCTATCATTATCTCTATAGTGGAACCCCTCCTAACACTGCTATCATTATCTCTATAGTGGAACCCCTCCTAACACCGCTATCATTATCTCTATAGTGGAACTCCACCTAACACTGCTATCATTATCTCTATAGTGGAACCCCTCCTAACACTGCTATCATTATCTCTATAGTGGAACCCCTCCTAACACTGCTATCATTATCTCTATAGTGGAACCCCTCCTAACACTGCTATCATTATCTTAATTTGCAACAGCCATGGCTTTAGCCACTACTGCAGTGGTAAGCACTTTCTGTAGGACCTGAAGAGATCAGAGGAGAGGGAAGAGGGGGAGGGGGGATGGGGGAGAGTGGGAGAGGAGGGGGGGGGGACTTAGTCCAGTGCAAGATGGAAATAAAATGAGTCTAATCCTCCCCCCGTCCCAAACATTAGCTCCAGTCCTAGTCTGTAGCCCTTTCCTGCATTCAATTACCAAAAACAGACAACAATCTGGTGTTTCTATGTCAAAAGGTTTTGTTATACAGTATTTTTGTCTTCTGTGATGTAAATAAAGTGTAATATCGGGATGCAAACTCAAAATTATATACATTTTAACTCTATACCTGACATGATACAGGTGTCTTCTTTTTTTAAGGTGTATAGTTTAGTTTTTCAAAATAGATTTGTTTAAGACTACCAAGAATCACTCTGTGTGACCCTGATTTAGCCCACTGCAGTAAAAGGTTAATCACCATTACTCCACCCCTTAACGATGAAGTCAGCATTAATGAGAAACAGCGCCACTGTCTGCCCCACCGCCGTTGTAACTGTTTTTCTTTTGTTGACAAGCAGAGGTGAGGAGTCCTGGGGGAGCATCACGCATCAAGGTGTCCGAGGGGAGAAGCATTGGGGGAGCATCATGCATCAACGTGTCCGAGGGGAGAAGCATTGGGGGAGCATCATGCATCAAGGTGTCCGAGGGGAGGAGCGCTGGGGGAGCGTCTCGCATCAATGTGTCAGAGGGGGAAAAACAGTGTTGGTTGTTTGCAGTAACTTCTTTGTTGACAAACTGGACATGGCTGTTTCACAATTAAAGATTCCAGCTTTAACTTCACCCCTGATGCCTCCCCCAAACCCATTACCCACACCTCCCATCCCTCACCCCAAACTGTTACCCTCACCACTGATGCCTCCCCCAAACACTAACCTCCTTCTGTATCTGGCTGAGAGCCAGTGACTGAGCAGCAGTGCTTTCTAACCCACCACAGGGATACAGAGGGTATGTACCAGAACCTCTACAGTGTTTCCTCTTCCTCATAACAACCCCACACATCACTACTGCACTGCTGTTAGACACAACACAGGAGAGGAGGAGGAGGAGGAAGAGGAGGAGGAAGAGGAAGAGGAAGGGGAGGACAAGGAGGAAGAGGAGG
The DNA here is from genome assembly GCF_020615455.1 of Coregonus clupeaformis. Lineage (NCBI taxonomy): Eukaryota > Metazoa > Chordata > Actinopteri > Salmoniformes > Salmonidae > Coregonus > Coregonus clupeaformis. Next base: position 37,735,740 of record NC_059196.1, read on the forward strand.
AGGAGGAGGAGGAAGAGGAGGATGAGGAGGTGGAGGTCAACACACACAGACTACTCTCTAGCACTATAGATTTTCAGACGTGCGTTATTTCAGTGCGAAGAAAAAGACATATGAATGGACCAAACAATGTTTCACAATACGAGTTATAGAATAACTGAGGGAGGGAACGAGGGAGAGACAGAGAGAGAAAAGAGTGTGCAGGAGAAAGGTGCAAGGTATATGTTGAGTACTTCTGCCTATAGTTTCTCTACTATTACCAATCATCCATGGCTATCTGAGTGTATGTGTATTTCTAGAATGTTCCCTTGTCTGTAAACCATACACAATTAGTCATTGAATGGTGTGTGTGTGTGTGTGTGTGTGTGTGTGTGTGTGTGTGTGTGTGTGTGTGTGTGTGTGTGTGCGCGCATGTGTTTGTGTAATACCTGGCTGGGCTTGGCAGGGTCTCCAGATTGCATCTCCTGTCTCTCCCCACTGTGCTATCTCTCCTCCCTCTCTTCTCTCTCCTCCCTCTCTTCTATCTCCTCCCTATCTTCTCTCTCCTTCCTCTCTTCTCTCTCTCTTCTCTCTCCTCCCTCTCTTCTCTCTCCTCCCTCTCTTCTCTCTCTTCTCTCTCTCTTCTCTCTCCTCCCTCTTTTCTCTCTCCTCCCTCTCTTCTCTCTCCTCCCTCCTCCCTCTCTTCTCTCTCCTCCCTCTCTTCTCTCACCTTCTCTTTTCTCTCCTCCCTCTCTTCTCTCTACTCTCTCTCTTCTCTCTTTTTTTCCTCCCTCTCTTCTCTCTCTTCTCTCTTCTCTTCTCTCTCCTCCCTCTCTTCTCCCTCTCTTCTCTTCTCTCTCCTCCCTCTCTTCTCTCTCTTCTCTCTCCTCCCTCTCTCCTTCCTCTCTTCTCCCTCCTCCCTCTCTTCTCCCTCTCTTCTCTCTCCTCCCTGTCTTCTCTCTCTTCTCTCTCTCTTCTCTCTCCTCCCTCTCTTCTCTCTCCTCCCTCTCCTCTCTCTCTCCTCTCTTCTCTCTCCTCCCTCTCTCCTCCCTCTCTTCTCTTCTCTCTCCTCTCCCTCTCTTCTCTCTCTTCTCTCTCCTCCCTCTCTCCTTCCTCTCTTCTCTCTCCTCCCTCTCTTCTCCCTCTCTTCTCTATACTCCCTCTCTTCTCCCTCTCTTCTCTCTACTCCCTCTCTTCTCTCACCTCCCTCTCTTCTCTCTCCTCCCCCTCTTCTCTCTCCTCCCTCTCTTCTCTCTCCTCCCTCTCTTCTCTCTCCTCCCTCTCTTCTCTCTACTCCCTCTCTTCTCTCACCTCCCTCTCTTCTCTCTACTCCCTCTCTTCTCTCTCCTCCCTCTCTTCTCTCTCCTCCCTCTCTTCTCTCTCCTCCCTCTCTTCTCTCTCCTCCCTCTCTTCTCTCTACTCCCTCTCTTCTCTCTCCTCCCTCTCTTCTCTCTCCTCCCTCTCTTCTCTCTCCTCCCTCTCTTCTCTCCTCCCTCTCTTCTCTCTACTCCCTCTCTTCTCTCACCTCCCTCTCTTCTCTCTCCTCCCTCTCTTCTCTCTCCTCCCTCTCTTCTCTCTCCTCCCTCTCTTCTCTCTACTCCCTCTCTTCTCTCTCCTCCCTCTCTTCTCTCTCCTCCCTCTCTTCTCTCTCCTCCCTCTCTTCTCTCTCCTCCCTCTCTTCTCTCTCCTCCCTCTCTTCTCTCTCCTCCCTCTCTTCTCTCTCCTCCCTCTCTTCTCTCTCCTCCCTCTCTTCTCTCTCTTCTCTCTCTCTCCCTCTCTTCTCTCACCTCCCTCTCTTCTCTCTCCTCCCTCTCTTCTCTCTCCTCCCTCTCTTCTCTCTCTCCCTCTCTTCTCTCTCTCCCTCTCTTCTCTCTCTCCCTCTCTTCTCTCTCCTCCCTCTCTTCTCTCTCCTCCCTCTCTTCTCTCTACTCCCTCTCTTCTCTCTCCTCCCTCTCTTCTCTCTCCTCCCTCTCTTCTCTCTCCTCCCTCTCTTCTCTCTCCTCCCTCTCTTCTCTCTCCTCCCTCTCTTCTCTCACCTCCCTCTCTTCTCTCTCCTCCCTCTCTTCTCTCTCCTCCCTCTCTTCTCTCTCCTCCCTCTCTTCTCTCTCCTCCCTCTCTTCTCTCTCCTCCCTCTCTTCTCTCTACTCCCTCTCTTCTCTCACCTCCCTCTCTTCTCTCTCCTCCCTCTCTTCTCTCTCCTCCCTCTCTTCTCTCTCCTCCCTCTCTTCTCTCTACTCCCTCTCTTCTCTCACCTCCCTCTCTTCTCCCTACTCTCCACTGCCGGAGTGCCTCCTGAAAGGAGCAAGCTGACTCCTCCTCATTGTATTCTCCTCCCAGCAGTGAGGGAGTCAGCATCTCCTCCTCCTCTTCCTCCAGTTCATAAAACTCCTCTTCCTCCTCCTCTTCCTCCTCCATCAAGTAATTCACAACTAAAACGTATCTACTCGATGAACTCTCACCTGGCTTCCCTGTGCATTGTGGGTATGTGTAACAGCGGGAGTGGCCTGGGTCCTTCTCTCCGGCCCCCTCACCCCTCCTCCTATCCCAGCCATCTGGGAATCAGGCTTGGGGTTGGGCTGGACCTGTCTCTGGAAGTGGCTCACTACATCCAGCTTGCTCCCCGAGGTCTGGATCTCTGTCTGTGAGGAGAGGGAAGCAGTGATAAGTGACACACACAAACACACACATCTTTACAACCACCCCTGTTGCTGTAGCATGGCTCTGAGAAGATGGCTCAGGGCTACCAGTTCTACTCACACTATTTCTACGCTGCCCAAGTCACCATGTCATTAATTAGCCATAAAGCACATGGGCTGATTCACAAATTCTCCTCCTGACCCCTGAAACAGGAAATCACTTCCACCAAATCAAATTACATTATTTCAATTAAAAACCACACATCAAATATGAACGTCCTCTTTGAATATGCCTTAAAAACAGGGTCTGATTGATTCTCTCTGTACCAGGGGCTGAGGCCATTATTCCTTCTATCATTCACCAGTTTGACCACACAGGTTAACCTATCTCTATCAACGCTGCTGTGTCCTTGAGGCATCCGCCTCACTGGGAGGGAGAGAGAGAGAGAGAGATAGCGAGAGAGAGTGTGAGGGAGAGAGTGTGGGAGAGAGAGGGAGAGAGAGTGTGGGGGAGAGAGGGAGAGAGAGTGTGGGGGGAGAGAGAGAGAGAGAGAGAGAGAGAGAGAGAGAGAGAGAGAGAGTGGGGGAGAGAGTGGGGAGAGAGAGAGAGTGTGGTGGAGAGAGGGAGAGAGAGAGTGTGGTGGAGAGAGGGAGAGAGAGAGGGAGAGAGAATGTGGGGGAGAGAGAGAGAGTGTTTGGGGAGAGAGGGAGAGAGAGAGTGTGGGGGAGAGAGGAAGAGAGAGAGGGTGGGGGAGAGAGGGAGAGAGAGAGTGTGTGGGGGAGAGAGGAGAGAGAGAGTGGGGGAGAGAGAGAGTGGGGGAGAGAGTGAGAGAGAGAGGGGGGAGAGAGGGAGAGAGAGAGAGTGTGGGGGAAGAGAGGGAGAGAGTGGGGGAGAGAGAGAGAGAGAGAGAGTGGGGGAGAGAGGGAGAGAGGGAGAGAGAGAGAGAGAGAGAGTGTGGTGAGAGAGTGAGAGAGAGGGAGAGAGGGAGAGAGTGTGGGGGAGAGAGGGAGAGAGGGAGAGAGAGTGTGGGGGAGAGAGGGAGAGAGAGGGAGAGAGTGTGGGGGAGAGAGGGAGAGAGAGAGAGAGTGTGTGTGTGGGGGAGAGAGAGAGTGTGTGGGGAGAGAGAGAGTGTGTGGGGAGAGAGAGAGAGAGAGAGAGAGAGAGAGAGAGTGTGGGGGAGAGAGGGAAAGAGAGAGAGAGAGAGAGAGAGAGTGTGTGAGGGGAGAGAGAGAGAGAGAGAGAGAGAGAGAGAGAGAGAGAGAGAGAGAGAGAGAGAGAGAGAGAGAGAGAGAGAGAGAGAGAGAGAGAGAGAGAGAGAGAGAGAGAGAGAGAGAGAGAGAGAGAGTGTGTGTGGGGCAGAGAGGGAGAGAGAGAGAGGGAGTGTGAGTGTGTGAGAGAGAGAGAGAGAGAGAGAGAGAGAGAGAGAGAGAGAGAGAGAGAGAGAGAGAGAGAGAGAGAGAGAGAGAGAGAGAGAGAGAGAGAGAGAGAGAGAGAGAGAGAGAGAGAGAGAGAGAGAGAGCGAGAGAGAGAGAGAGACAGAGACAGACAGAGTCAGAGAGTGTGGGGGACATATTAAAGCAAGAGAACGGAAGAAATAAATTAAAGCAGGAGAATAGGAAATATATTATAACCAAATATCCTCCAAATATCAAAAGAAGGGGTGTGAACATTTGATTGTTTAAACGACACTGGGATCGTTAACGTTTAGAAAAAATCCCCCAAATTCCCTTACAAAATTTAAATCACAGTGTAGTTATTACAAAACTAGCACTAACAGGTCCAGATAATCACCATACATTTACAATTTCTTTTTTTTTTTACAAATACCACAACAATGCTGTGACGTTAGGAGGAGACATGATATAAAGCATTCAGAACGTCATTGTCGTTAACAGTTGGAAAAATGGCAGAGTGAGACAGGGAAGAGACAGCAGCGAAGCCCTGTATGGCAATACTTTGAGAAGTTAAATGAGAAGGTGGTGAAATACATAGATGCAAACTTTGCGAGGTGAAATTGAGCTACAGTGACAGTGCAGGTGCAATGCTTAACCATCTGAAATGGAGTCACCGTGACACCCAACCTGTTGCTGGCAGCACTGCGATAAGGGAGTGAGAAAATTACAGCACTGATTACAAAAATTATTGCAACCATTGTCAATGGTAGAGGATGTCAGATTCACTGCCATGATGGCATATCTAGAACCAGACTACAACATGCCATGTTGAAAAAACATGATGGCATGGATGGAGAAATTGTACAATGATTGCTCTGCAAGTACAAAGCGCTAGCTCTCAAACACCCCGTACGTGGCGTTAACAACAGATTGCTAGACGTCTATGAACACGCTGTCATACATCACCGCAACGAGTCATCACACTGATGAGAAGTAGGACGTTAAGTCCCATGTACTGACCACTGAGAACATGGAGGAGAGGGGACACAGCAGAGTGGATCATATGTATCTGTATTGTGTATATCTGTATTGTGAATTCACGTAATTTTAGGATTTTTTCTTATTGTTTAAACGATAAACAAATTACAGTTTAAACGTTAAGAACAATTTTACCTTTGTCACATCCCTAGACAAAAGAACAAAGCCATCTTAGAGGTGGTATAGAGTTTATATATGACAAGGTGATATTTGGATCCTTGGCTTACGGCTAAATGGCCCAATTTGGAGGGCCAAATGTCTACAGTCTAGACGTAGACTGAGAGCCAGACAGAGACTGAGAGCCAGACATGCTTGGAACTGGACTGACCCCAAACAACCAGGGTGAGAGACAGACAGACTTGGGCTGAAAAATCACTGGGAACAACACACACACACTATAAAACTGTTTGGATGATGAATATATGCACGCACGCACGCATACACACACACACACACACACACACACACACACTGACAGGTGGACTGACAGACTGAAAAGAGAGAAGGAACGCTGCATGCTGAGGACTGATTCAATTCATACTTTTTTTATCTCTCTCTCTCTTTTCTCTCCTTCTCTCTCTCTCTCTCTCTCTCTCTCTCTCTCTCTCTCTTTTCTGAAAGCAAATCAAACAGGATTATGAGTGCAGAGACGCCTGCGTCAGTGGCCGTGTGTATAATCCTGGATCTCTGTGTCCTGCCAAACACACAGCCTTCCTTTGACTGTATGTGTGACCGTGTGTGTGTGTGTTTGTGTGTGTTTGTGTGTGTGTGTGCCAAACACAGTGGATTCTGGCTATAGCCAGGCTCTCACATGGCTCTCATTTGTTTGTGTGTTTGTTATTCTGACTCTTTTGAAGTGTGTGACAGAGACAGCAAAGACAAACAGTGAAAGTGAATTGTTGGTCAGCACTACAACACAACAAATGGATCAAAAATATCTGCATTGCACAAGGGCTGGTTCATACTGCACAGCAGGCACACACACACACACACACAGACACACACACACACATAAAACACAGCAGGAGTACACTAAGACGAAGAGAAAGAGTTCAATAAAGCAAAACGTAGAAAGGTAAAATACCCACACAGACAGAACAGCCTAGAAGGGCGAAGACAGAGACAGAGAGAGAGACAGAGACAGAGACAGAGACAGAGACAGAGACAGAGACAGAGACAGAGAGAGACAGAGAAAGAGACAGAGACAGAGACAGAAAGAGACAGAGAAAGAGACAGAGACAGAGACAGAGACAGACAGAGAGAGACAGAGACAGATAGAGAGACAGAGACAGAGAGAGACAGAGACAGACAAAGACAGACAGAGACAGAGACAGAGACAGAGACAGAGAGAGCCAGAGAAAGAGACAGAGACAGAGACAGAGAGAGACAGAGAAAGAGACAGAGACAGAGACAGACAGAGAGAGACAGAGACAGAGAGAGAGACAGAGAGAGAGACAGAGACAGTAAAAGACAGACAGAGACAGAGACAGAGACAGAGACAGAGACAGAGACAGAGACAGAGACAGAGACAGAGACAGAGACAGAGACAGAGAGAGAGACAGAGACAGAGACAGAGACAGAGACAGAGACAGAGACAGAGACAGAGACAGAGAGAGAGACAGAGACAGAGAGAGACAGAGACAGAGACAGACAAAGACAGACAGAGACAGAGACAGATACAGAGAAAGAGACAGAGACAGAGACAGAGACAGAGACAGAGAGAGACAGAGACAGAGACAGAGAGAGAGCAGAGACAGAGACAGAGACAGAGACAGAGACAGAGACAGAG